>NC_091133.1:900000-1048614 GCF_040183065.1 Periplaneta americana | reverse complement strand
AGAGAGAGAGAGAGAGAGAGAGAGAGAGAGAGAGAGAGAGAGAGAGAGAGAGAGAGAGAGCGTGTGAGCGAGTGAGCGAGTGTGTGTGAGTGAATCTGTTCGTTGTTTCTTTTTAATGTTTTTATTTGGGGTTCAAAATTGCGTTCTTATCCAAAATACGATATCACCAACAGAAGCAGGATATCAGGGCTGCAAGCCCCGATGATGATCCGACGTGTAGCACATGATGCAAAAAGCGGGATATTGGGGCTGCAAGCCCCGATGATGATCGTTGAGGTGATATTTTAGTGACATGAGATGAATATATGTTTTGAAATTGTTTTGCTGATATTCTATTCTGGATAAGAGGAGGTGCGTTATATTCGAGGATGGGATGTTTGTAATTGATTTGGTGATATCGTATTTTGGATAAGAGCGGATGGGCTCTGTTCCAGTATGGGATATCGTGAATTGTTTTGGTGATATCGTATTTTGGATAAGAGTGAATGGGTTATATTCCGTAATATGATATCGTGAATTGTATTGGTGATATCGTATTTTGGATAACAGCGGATGGGTTATATTTCAGAATGGGATAGTGTGATATTGTTTTGCTGATATCCTATTTTGGATAAGAGCGGATGGGCTCTGTTCCAGAATGGGATATCGTGAATTGTTTTGGCGATATCGTATTTTGGATAAGAGTGGATGGGCTCTGTTCCAGAATGGGATATCGTGAATTTTTTGGCGATATCGTATTTTGGATAAGAGCGGATGGACTCTGTTCCAGTATGGGATATCGTGAATTGTTTTGGCGATATCGTATTTTGGATAAGAGCGGATGGGCTCTGTTCCAGTATGGGATATCGTGAATTGTTTTGGCGATATCGTATTTTGGATAAGAGCGGATGGGCTCTGTTCCAGTATGGGATATCGTGAATTGTTTTGGCGATATCGTATTTTGGATAAGAGCGGTTGGGTTATATTGTAGAATGAGATATCGTCAATTTGTTTTTTAAAATTTTTTAGATAGTTTTATTTATTTATTGTTTTGGTTTACGTCGGCCATGTTGTGACGTCACTGCGTTGTGATGTCATTGGCGCCATATTGTGACGTCATAGTTTGTCCAACTTGACGATAATTAAGCGATATCCTATAGTAAATGAATCCCAACCTAACCTAACCTAACCTAACTTAACGTGCTACACACCTATTGTAACATTCCTAACGTTTAGCACACCTGTTGTAACATTCCTCACAGTTTCATTTCGTTTGCCGATATTGACATCCCTGCTACACCTGTACCATATCGTCTGCTGGAATTCTGAGTCCATCTAGAGGAAGTGAAGTGAAACTGCGACTCTGTTAATTAAGTTTCCGAAGTTGTTTCTGTGTTATCTGCAAGAATTATTGTATCACTGCAATGATAATTGCATATTGTACAGTACAATAAAAATTGAAATGTGTCATGGCTGAGATAAAAGTGTTCTAAATTAATTTCCAGCGCCACAATCCCAGTGATAAACGTGTGAATATTCGTTACGAGTCCGTTGGAAGTGGCAGTAGAGTAATAAAACTTGACCAGGGGTAATGTCCTTAGAATAAAAAAGAACATAAATATTGCACTCCTTGTGCTTCACTCACCACAGGTTCACGTTTCAATACAGCGGACGATATTGCCACAGGATCTTCCTCAAAATTCACCTCAGATGTGAGGGCAGGTCCCTGGCTCACATATTCTTCGGAGTAATAAGTCATCATTTCGTAGGATTATGTCTGACGGTCGATAAATTGTTTCGTGCACTACCTTCTTTTTGTTATAAGGTCAGGTCAGGGCTGACTAAATCGTTAACAGAGATCCATCCAGATGACCGTGAAGTGATCAGACACGATCGCGAATCCGCGTTTCATCTTCCATTCTTCATTATTATTATTTATTTGTAGTTTACTAGTTTTCTGCGAATATTGCTGATTAAAAGATTCAAGACAGAGCGTCCAACCTCCACTGTAAACGCATATTGCACACTTGTATCAATGCCAATGTCAATTACCTTGATAATGCGTAGGCTTTTTAGTATGAAATAGAGGAAACGGAATGTGACCACTTTCAAAGCTGTATGACTACCCGACTCGCCCTAATTACATATTCTTCCTTGTATACCAAATATGTCCTGCGTGAATGAAAGACACCGCCATAATTCCTAATTGTCCTGTAATTCGAGTGAGAGAATAACGATGATTTCAGTGTCGCCAACACCTCTAACATAATAATCCGGCCGAAGATGACATTACGACAGATTGAATTTACCATCTCAACATATAATTCTCCAAGAGGACCATATAGTCCTCCTGATAATTCTCATTAAGTGACCAGTACTGAGAGCAGAAGTCAGGCCTACTCATGTACTTACTAGCTCCTATTATCCTTCTATTTATTTTGTGGTCTTGAACTCAGTGTCTGCGTTTGTGTTGAAGAGATTTGATTTTTTTTTTTTTTTTTTCAAAATCTTAAGGATATTCTGACATCATGAACGTTTCAGAGAAGAGTTTCATTATGTTATATTAGAGCCTAATAAATTCAGCCTTCGAAAATAATTGTAGATTTATAATATTTACATCTTGCTTTAATTTTTAATGAATGATCGTAGTTGGTAAGGTCATGTGGGGCACATTGGGGGAATTTATGAAAAATGATAAGAACTGCTCCACAACATTAACTTAACAATACTGTGAAAAGCTAGTTCAAGTTTAATATAAGGAATTTAATAATGACATTTTTTTTTTCAGGAGATAAAACTGATCGGACATATAATACAGAAAAGAACAAGCAGGAATTTTCGGTCATGATCCTGGATTCATCTAGATAGCATTATCACTTTGATCTTACTCAGACGCTAGATAACCATAACACTTGATAAAGCGTCATAAATTAACCAAGTAGGAAATTATATAATGAAGTTATTCCGGAAGGAGCAAGGTCTGCCAGTGAAGGAAAAGGAAAACGTATATAGGAATGCGGTGTAGAAACAATTGAATGCTCTTTCATATTTAAGTATAAAATTATAGGGCTGCCATTTGAAATTTCGAAGTGTCGGCGGCTGAGGGGTGGGGGTGAAATCTGAAATGCAATTAAGCCCGGTTTGTGACTTCCCCCTCAGTATCTAAATTGACGGTTTTTTTTTTTTTTTTGTTTAAAATGAATTCAATTTAAATAATAAGTTATTGAGACTGTGGAGTCTTGAAATGGAAGTCCTGTATGTAATTTTTGCAAAAACAAAATTCTGAGATGTTTATTAAGCAATGTCTTATATTTCTTCGCCATTTAATATTAAAAAAATTGATAATGGATTGAATAAAAATGTAAAAAGAAAAACTGTAAAATTGTGCCTGTTTCTTTCCTACACACTTAACCTCACCTGTCACATAATATTACACACCTAGCCTATAACTTTTAAATATATATTTTTGAATTCCCAATTTTAGAAAAGGGCTGTTTTGTGTTTGAAAAATTCACCCATTTCGGGGGACCTTGAATTCTTGTAAGTGATCTTCATCTCAATATTGATGTTGAAAATTTTTATGAAGACTCTTGTACCCTTAAAATATCATTAGAAGCTATAAATGGAAATGATTTGGCGTCTTTATTTCATACAAGCTTCAGATTAAAAGTATGTAATATTTTATTCTTTCTAAACCTAATTTATTTGATAGTACGGGAACTGTTAAAATAAGATTATATAAAAATTAATAACATTTATTAATCGACAAATTCAAGAATCAGTGGACGTAAACGAGGGGTAATATGTAATAATTCAGCTCCATGAACATTCTCAAAGTCCTAACAATTTGAAACTAAATATTAAAGGATTGAAATATATGCGAGGAATCAACTTATTTAATAAAATCTTTCCAAAAAAAAAAAACTATCACCACATCGATAGGTATTTAACAGCTTTCTTAAAAAATATAAATATTGTCCGAAATTGCTTAACCGTCTTACTAGGAAACTAATATACATAGACTCTTAACTTTTGTCTAATGTTGAAAAGAATCCAATTAAGAATGATTTGTCACATGGGCACATTTCGGTACAGTCGACGGTTTTTGTGTACATAAAAGAAAAAATTGTAAATTTGATGCCTGCCTAACATGACAAGACTTAGCAAAACAAGATCACTTGAAGAGCTTAAATATATAGGTAATACGCCAAATGACAAAAAAAAATTGATTCCTTATTTTGTCTTAAAGTGCGCTATCAGACAACCGTTATTTAAATACAGAACGGCGAAATAAAACGCGACCTGAAAGTAATCCCAAATCGTATCGAAAGAAGTAGCTAGGAACATCTCTGTTTCCAGATGTAATGGACTAAGGCTTGTTAGCTAGCGTATATATCATAGTTTTTGTATACATTACAACTTTTTTGTATCATGATATTGCTGCAACATATATTTCGCTCAAGTGAATAGGGTCCTATACCATAATTGTTTCATTTAATAGAGAAAGTTGTATATTTAACAGATTTGCCAAATCGTTAAGAAAGTTGAAAGTGTCTAATCAAAACCTGTAAGAAATAGGATGTTAGTGTTCTTATCATATGGATTAAGGGATTTATCGATGAATGTCACGAAAATACCTTGTTCCAGATCTCTTTCATAAGACGTAACCGAATTTTGCACAAAACGGAAATCGTAAGATTAAGTGAAACTGTCAGGTACCATTAGATCTAATATAAGTAATTATTGTTTCATAAAAACTTGACCATATTTATGTTGCAAGTATCTAACTCACCTCAGATCGGTAACTTTAAAAGTGCTTCTCAAGACACTCTTGCAACAACTGAAGTTCAGATCTCGAGAACTGAGTGGATAAGAATTACGACTGACAAGCCTGAGTAGTGATGACTGGAACTCTACAGCCATCTTTAACAGTGGACCGAGAGTGGTTTTTTCAACATGAAAGTGAACTTCAACAAATTGCCTCACCTCTACAGCCTTTACTTGTATCAGGAATCTTTCAGCCGGGAAGAGAGGGGATTGCGAGATGCAATGGATTATCTAAAGGATGAAAGTAAACCTTTTTATAAAATCCTCATGCGATATTATTTCAAACATAAAATATGTGACAAAATAATAGTTCACACATGAAAGGTTTACTTCAAGTAATTAAAAACATTTTTTTATTTTAAGGAGAGTTTATTCTTGATTGAATAATTGGTTATTAATTTTTGTATGGAAGAGTTGAAGGAAATAATGCGCCTCCATTTTCATATTCATTAATTTTATTCCTCATTATACCTAGTGCAGTATAGTTCACATAGCCCGTTATATTTCTTAATCTAGTAGCACAAATCCTCATTTCACCCTCTTTGATATTTCATCACTTTTTCCACAGTCATAAAGAAGCAGTACAAATAAGATATAACACGATAAATACATACAATTATGGTTACTTAATTACTTCAATAAAATTTTGACAAGTACACTGCAATGACTACAAAAATGTTTCATCATCCACAACAAATCAACACTGAAAACAACAATGTGCATAATTGAATATTGGCGTTCTTTCATGAGTACAAATAGATTGACATATACAAAGGTTCATTCATTCATTCATTCATTCATTCATTCATTCATTCATTCATTCAGTGTTCTCCACAAGGACAGGTCTTTCACTGCAAACCCAGCTTTCTCCAATCTTTCCCATTTACTGCCTTCCTCTTTGTCGCCTAATATGATGCATATGTCTTAATGTCGTCTATTATTTGATACCTTCTTCTCTACCGAACTCTTCTCCCATTCACTTCCTTCCAGTTCATGTTTCAGTAGGCAGTTTCTTCTAAACTAGTAACCGAATAAATTCCTTTTCCTCTTTCTGAGATATTTGAGAATCATCACTTCTTCACCCACTCTTTCCAACACAGCTTCATTTCTTATTTCGTTTGTCCACTTCACATGTTCCATCCTTCTCTATATCCACGTTTCAAATTCTTCTATTCGCTTCTCTTCACTTCATCGTAACGTCCATGTTTCTGCCGCATACAATGTCACACACCATACAAAACATTTCACTAGTCCCTTCGTTAGTTCTTCTTCTTCATGAGGTCTGCAGAAGATGCTCCCTTTTCTATCAAAAGCTTCCTTTGCCATTGCTATTCTTCTTTCCACTTCCTGGCTGGAGCTCATGTTACTACTTATAGAACAGGTACACCCAAAGTACTTGAAGATGTCCACGTGCCCTACTATCTCACTTAGCATTCGCAAGTTTACTTTCTTTATTTTTTTCCTATGACCATGGTCCTCGTCTTATTTCTCTTATCCTCATCCCATACTGCTCATAGCTGTCATTTAGCTTCATTGGCATATCCATTAGTATCGTTTCCTCTTCTACTAACAACGCCATATCATCAACAAATCGCATGCACTTTATTCTTCTTCCGCCTATTATCACTCCTATCGCGTTCTGAAAAGTGTTCCTCAAACCCAGGTTAAACTCTTTCAAAATTTATGAGACAGAATCTTTTGAGAATACTACTGAAATCGTAATCTTGTTAGATACACTCTCAGTTAATTACACACGATGGATGAAGGAGATATCATGATACAGCCTCCTAGCTAGAAGATATGCGACGAGGAAATAGCTTTATGAGAGCAACAATGATAGTTTCTTGTTAACTGCAAATGCTCAATTTTCAATATATGTATTTTAACAGCATTTTTGTTCTCGTAGTTTTCGTTCCCGGTTTATCGTGGACGATGCCTGAAGATTTTAGTTTACAGGATTGGGGAAAATACGTTACACAGACATTGCATTACTAAATCTTTTCGTCAGTATGTTTGGAACATAGTTAACGTAGTCTTACAAAATAAACACGTTTCAGAGATATCAGACTTGCAAGGATTCTCGCCTATAAGTGTTAAATCCTATTAGGCTACCCTACAGTGAAAAATCTTTACCAGAAGAATTGAATACAAAGATTCATTAAGAAAAGCTTCCGTACATCAATACTTTAGCTATACTTACTAAGCTAAACATATTTTACTGTCACATTTACAAAGTTTCTGGTCTGTGGACAAGATTTCATAACTTTTATAACTATCGACTATAGGAATCACTCACAACCAACATCGCTTCGCCCCTGTTAATGGCCTGTTAAGGTACCCTTATGAGTGAAGCGTTTCTGGCCGAATTTCGTGAACTCTTAGGGCACTTATATCTTTGAAACACCTTCAACGAACATGAAATTTAAAAGGCTTCTCGCCAGTGTGCCGACGCTGATGGGTATTGAGTTTACTGGAATCGAGAAAACCTTACCACAAACTTCATATTTAAAAAGTTTGACGGCTGAGTCCTGGCGTCCATGTACTTTTTGATATTATAAATTCGAGCAACACCTCAAACGTTACATTTGAAAGGTTTCTCGACTGTGCTCACGTTCGTGGCTTTTTAGGCTACCCAACCGAGCGTAGCATTTACCACAAACATCACATTTGAAAGGTTTCTCGCCCAAGTGCGTGCGTTTATGGCATTCTAAGTCATTCAAACCAGAATAACACTTACCACAAACACCACACTTAAAAGGTTTCTCGCCAGTGTGCAGAAGGTGATGATTTTTCAGAGAACGCGAATGCAAGAAAGACTTATCACAGACATTACACTTGAAACGTTTCTCGCCAGTGTGCGTGCGTTTATGAGTTTTTAAGTTACCCAACAAAGAGAAACACTTACCACAAACATCACATTTGAAAGGTTTCAAACCATTATGCAGAAATATATGGACTTTCAGTGCAGAGTACTTTGCGTAACTCTTACCACAATAATCACATTTGAAAGGTTTGTCGCCTGTGTGCAGTCGTTTATGGTCTTTCAGGTTATTCGTCTGAGTGAAGCATTTACCACAAATATCACATTTGAAAGGTTTCTCGCCTGTGTGACGTCTTTTATGGACTTTCAGGGCACTGGACTGAGAGAAGCATTTACCGCACACATCGCATTTGAAAGGTTTCTCCCCAGAGTGCATGCTTTTATGAGATTTTAAGCTACACGACAAAAAGAAACACTTACCACAAACATCACACTTAAAAGATTTCTCGCCAGCGTGCGTGAGTTTATGTGATTTTAAGTTACACATCAAAGAGAAACACTTACCACAAACATCACATTTGAAAGGTTTGTCGCCTGTGTGCAGTCGTTTATGGTCTTTCAGGTTATTGGACTGAGAGAAGGATTTACCACAAATATCACATTTGAAAGGTTTCTCGCCTGTGTGACATCGTTTATGGACTTTTAGGCTACTCGACTGAGAGAAGCATTTCCCGCAAACATCACACTTGAAACGTTCCTCGCCAGTGTGAAGGCTTTTGTGACTTTCTAAATGACTCGCCTGAGTATAACATTTACCACATACATCACATGTGAAAACTTTCTCGGCTGTGTGCACACGCTCATGAAAATTTAGGTTACCCAACTCAGAGATGCATTTATGATTTTTGAGAGAATTCAAATACGAGAATGACCTACAACAAATGTCACATTTGTAAGGTTTTTCGCCTGTGTGCAATCGGTAATGGCTTGTTAGTCCAGTCGACAGAGAGAAGCATTTACCACAAATGTCACATTTGAAAGGTTTCTCGCCGGTGTGCAGTCGTTTATGGTCTTTTAGGGTATTCGACTGATAGAAGCATTTACCACAAACATCACATTTGAAAGGTTTCTCGCCTGTGTGACGTAGTTTGTGGCGATTAAGGCCACTCGACTGAATGAAGCTTTTACCACAAACATCACATTTGAAAGGTTTCTCGCCAGTGTGCGTGATTGTATGAGAATTTAACCTACACAACAAAAAGAAACCCTTACCGCAAACATCACATTTGAAAGGTTTCTCGCCACTGTGCGTTTGTTTATGAGATCTTAAGTTACACATCAAAGAGAAACACTTACCACAAACATCACATTTGAAAGGCTTCAAGCCACTATGGAGAACTTTATGGACTTTCAGGCTACCCAACTGCGAAAACCATTTACCACAAATATCACAATTGAAAGGTTTCCTTCTTACTTCCTTGGATAAATGACTGTTCACTTTTTCCCCGAGGCATATTTTAGGAAGTTCTAACTCCAACTGATTCCCACCTTGACTAGGCAGCACAGCTTTCCCCAAGGAAATTGAATTCTTGAGAATTTCACTCACAGTCTCATTCACTTCAAGTGTAAGACTGTCCAAATCTGTTGATACATTTCTGTCATTCGTAGCTGCAAAACTGAAGCAAATATACTATCAGTCTATAAAATAGTCGCAACAAATGCACATTCAAATTATTGAATATTCAGAGAATATTCATGACGAGGCACATTATGATTAGAGATACGAGCTTGTAATTAATTTATGAGTAATGTTGCAAGTATCAGAATGTTTCAACAATTTGGACTTCACCTGTACAATGATTTTTTTGTAGGTTATTTTACGACGCTTTATCAACATCACACAATGAATTTTATAACAATTACAAACCGTTAGCTAACTCTTCGCTACCTTTTACCTTTTATTTTTAATAAACCTCTCTGTCCAAAATGAACTGTCTTTGCCTTATTTTTTTCGAGACGAGCGAGATAGTTTATGTGATTGTTTCGAAATTCGGAATTGGAAATGTGAAAGGTACACGGGAAAAACGAACAATGTCACATTTCCATTAAAGGTGCGACAGTGATCTATTTCAGTATATTACTACAGTATTTATTGATATTTATACTTGAAATGAAGGAAATTATTAGTGTATCCGTGGTTTTAATTCTCCTTTACTAATTTTGGTAAAAATAACACTAATGTTTGTAGTAATACTGTGAATTAGATAATACTGAGAATTAGATAATGGCAACACTCTTAACAGCATTGTGACATGGTTCGTTTTTCCCGTGTACCCTTCATGTGGTATAACGATTGCTATCTCTTATTGTTATGATATATAGGACCTTTGTAGTTCGATCATTTTGTCACTTTAAAATAGGAAAACTTGCAGTGCAATATTACTGATTCCATTTCATAGCAGCGTAATTATGAGAAAATCTGTATTGGTATATTCTTTATCTTGATATTTGTTGTTTTGCGAACACTGAACTAATAACAATGCATTAAAAGTTCTGCAACAATGTAATTTACAATTGTAATAGAATATAGGCCCACTAAAATAATTTTTTTTCTCCACTTAATGATAAGGAAACTCCGAGCCAGGAGGATCTGGGATCGACGTGCAAGGAACCTCATCTGGAGGGTTGGGTTCGACGTGCAGGGAACGTGAGTGAGTGAACTTGAAGAACTAGCCAAGGCGAACGAAATGTGAACTGAGAAGTGACAGTCTTGTTCTGCACATAGTGCTTTGTGAACATTAATTGAAATTAGGGGTACATTTTTGTTCTCAATAATACACGTCAGTTCTGTGAACAATCTCTAGAACTTTGAATGGAAAATGAAACAAAATATTATACACGCCTATTCCTGCTAGGACTAGGTGAACAGCTGGTACGTCCCTGCATCACGCAGAGATCTACGATAGTAGTGTTGAAGAAGCCAGAGCGTGTTTGTATGGGGGCACTTGGTACACACACTCCGTAGAATGAGACCTGCATTAGCCAATGTATCCGCTGGAAATGGAAGGAAAAGTGGACACTGCCACATGCGCACAAGTTTGCCTGACAGGAAACTGACCTGAAGCTTCTGATGATAGACGACATTAAGACATATGGGTCATACCATACAAAATTTTAAAAATGTGCCAGCGATGTCATGAATTTTTTTGGGCTTTTAATATAATAATGTTATTATGAAAATAAATTAAACTGCCAAATATGACCGCCATATCATTAATACTTTGGTCATACACATGACTGAAAAATGGGTGGGAGTTACATGTTATCCATAATTTAAAATCATCTAGACACCCTATATGTCTACGTGAAGGCTCGGACATGACACTCACCTTTCGATGAAAATCTCGTCCTCTGGTATTACTTCCACCTTTGGCTCCACATTCAATCTATGTAAGTCACTCTGCTCTTCCTAAAACCACGGAGCAAATAAAAGAGAAAGATAGCACAATTTACATTAACAAAAGCACATCAATTTTAGATGCCACAGAATTCCTTTTAACCCTTTGTAACATAGTGGTTATTCAGAAGAACCACCGGTTTCTTTCTTTCTAAATTTTATGGCACAGATATTCCACCAAGGAACCACCTCTTGAGTATACATAGAGGTATTTTGAAATTGTGTGCAGAGTTAAAATGTTGAAAAAAAATTGATCGAAGCTTTGTTATGATGCATGATATGAAAACATAAAAAATTAATTTGTGCTTCAAAGGGTTTTCATATTAGCCCTATCAGAGTTGTAGCTAAAAGAAGAGAAATCTTGTGGCAGATTTTTCATGGGATAATTCTTTTCCTTATAGAACAATGTTTTTCACCTTTTTCAACATGTGGCACAATGAAGGTGTAATTTAAAATCCTGCGGCACTCTCATATAATATAAAGCTGTTGTTTAAAAGCAGGACGGGAATTTTGAGGGTTTTAGGAGGGAATGATTGCTACAAAACACATATAAACCAGATAAATACTAAATAAATTTATGTATGTATTCATATACTAAATAAAATAGTTTTAATTTTATATTAATTATTTCCTAGCCAACATACCGGGCAATAAATGGTGAAAAGGCACATGGTGCAAAAAAAATGTAGATAAGAGAAACAACCTACATATCATTCACAAATTCAACTAACACAATTTATGTATCTTTATTTAAAGACTATGATAGAAATGCAAAATTTAATGACAGAGAATTATTCCAGCGGAACATTGTGTGATAATTATGCGTGTTTATTTTTAATTTGTTACTTAGAAAATTCGAAAATATACAATACCATCACATGTGTTGGTAAGTATTTAACGAGCGAAACATTTTCTTTCATAAAGAAAAATAAATCTTCAATTGTAATTGCATTAAATTATTTACTTACTTACAAAGGGCTTTGAAGGAATCCGGAGGTTCATCGCTGCCCTCACATAAGGCCAACATCGGTCCCTATCCTGTCCAAGATTAATCCAGTCTCTATCATCATATCCCACCTCCCACAAATCCATTTTAATATTATTATCTTCCCATCTACGTCTTGGCTTCCTCGAAGGTCTTTTTCCCTTCGGCCTTCCAACTAACACTCTACAGTATATGCATTTCTGGATTCGCCCGTACGTGCTACATGCCCTGCCCATCTCAAACGTCTGGATTTAATGTTCCTAATTACGTCAGATGAACAATACAATGCAGGCAGTTCTGCATTATTCTCCAATCTCCTGTAATTTCATCCCTTTTAGCCCCAAATATTTTTCTAAGCACCTTATTCTCAAACACTATTAATCTCTATTCCTCTCTCAAAGTAACAGTCGAAGTTTCAGAACCATACAGAACAACCGGTAATATAACTGTTTTATAAATTCCAGCTTGTCAACGTACAATAACAGGCATTTTCCATATTTATTGTGCGTTTAATTCCTCCCGACTGACATTTATATTTATTACTGTTCCTCCAAGATTTTTTAATTTTTCCACCTCTTCGAAAGATAAATCTCCAATTTTTATATTTCCACTTCGTAGAATATTCTGATCACGAGATATATTCATATACTTTGTCTTTTCGGGATTTACTTCCAAACCTATCCCTTTACTTGGTTCAAGTGAAATTTCCGTGTTTTCCCTAATCGTTTTTTTGGAATTTCTGCTCACATATTCACGTCATCCGCATAGACCAGAAACTGATGTAACCCGGTCAATTCTAGACCCTCTGCGTTACCCTGAACATTGCTAATGCCATATTCTAGAGTGAAGTTAAAAAGTAAAGGTGATAGTGCATCTCCTTGCTGTAGCCCGCAGTGAATTGGAAAAGCATCAGACATTTATGTGGTTTTTTACGACACTGTCAACTGTAATGGCTATGTACCGCCTGAGCAAAATAAAGGTGATAATGCCAGCGAAATGAATCCAGGGTCCAGCGTCGAAAGCTAGCCAGCATTTGTTCTCAATTGTTTAGAGGATAAACTCAGAAAAAACTTCAACCAGGCAACTTTTACATTACGATATATAATGGTCTGATTCAGTTTGCTTTTGATAGCACTTCTGTGCTCATAATACCAGCAGTTAACGAACACATTCTATTGATAATTAAATGTTGTGGATATATAATGTTTAACAATGTTAATACTGTGTAATTTATTCCAGTTTAGCTCCATAATTTCTGCCAGGCAATATCATGTACTATGAAATTATATTAAAGCTCCAGAATACAAAAATTCCTTTGCTATAACCATAATAATCATTACACAGTAGACAAAAAAACTCGTTCAACCATTTCGTGAACTCGGTAACTTGAAAAGAGTAAATAAAATAAACAGTAGTTTCATGCAAGCTCTCTGCCTCCACATATATATCAGAACATTTTGTCAAATTTAGAACCTATTCTGGAAAGTACTCAAAATAAGCTATATACTTTATCTTAAATTTACAAAATATATTTTCTCTACGGGTAAAATAATGGTCTACAGAAGATAATTGCAAATACATAAATACTTGAAAACAATGGGTGAAAACAAATGAAGGCAGGTGATAATGTTTGCACATACATCTAAAGCAAACTATTATTTGGAAACGGTAAAAGGTATTGACAATTTTAGACAAAGACACAGAAAAGACAAAAAGAGGTCGTGCCCTTAAGAATAACATTTTCTCAAAGATATAGTCCGGATCAGCTTACTTAGTACCCTAAGGGTGAAACCTAACCATCTTTCCCCTATTACTACATATGCCAGTGGATTATAGTGATTTTCTAGTTTGAAGGTTGAATTTTCTTTTGCCAACTTCGTTTCGAATTTCAATACCGAGAAATATTACAACTGGTAGTAATTTTCTAACTGTAATGTTGGCAGCAGGAACAGCTGTTGTCGGTAGTACAAATTCTGAAAATTTAAATTGTTCCTAGATTTCTGATCCCATTACTGGAAGCTAGTAAAATTTGAAGATAATAATAAGTAAGTAATATTAGCATTACATTAATACATAATAGGTATTTTATGTGTTGCCTTGCGGTTACAACTCAAGATTATAGTCAGAGAAGTGTACATAAATAAAATATATGGTGTGATACATGCACTTGGGTGATCAATAGAAAATGGGCACGGAGACAGAAATTATAACTAGAATAGCAAAATTATTGGGAGTAAGTATACATTCGATTTTCGGAGTTAGTACTAATAATTTTACGTGATTAAACAAAATATATTTCTAGGTTAGGTGTCGTAAATCGTAAACAGTTTAGTCAAAGCAATGAATTTCATGTTGTCAGACAAAATATATGTTAATATTAAATAATATGAATCCACTAATTTACAACATAATGTGCGAGAGGTCCAGGAGGAAAATATAGGCCTACCCTTTCACAAATAATTGATCCATTCAGAAAACGCCTATCAACATAAAGATGAGATGTGGCAAATAAGTAAATAATAGTGTATTATTATTATTATTATTATTATTATTATTATTATTATTATTATTGCACTTGGAATTGTGATTTTTCTCTCTTTGGTGATATCTGGTATTAGTTGGCAACACTGAAGAGACGGCCAAATTAACCTGTTAGAAACTGCTCTTACGTGATCCTCACTATACTGAGGGGATGAGTAGGTTGGCACACATTAAGAGGAAGTATAAAAAACAATTTCGTTTTCATAATTGAAACATAAAAGGAGATAACAGTTCAACATTAGTTCTCTGGAACATAACATGACTTGTAATAGGAAATACTGATAAGTGTTTTTGTCTCCATCTTACAGTGAAAGGCATTGCAAGTACTCTTGAAAAGAGGCAGTGTCCTTTACAATGGAAGAAGAAGAAGAAAATACAGTGCATTCCTTGTGCTCCACTCACCTCTGGTTCATGTTTGACCACAGGAAATGAATCTGGTACCGGATCTTCCTCAAATTTTACCTCTGATAAAGGATCATGGCTCTCATCCACATATTCTTCTTTTATGCCAGTCACATGGTGATACAAGAAACTCCGTTCCTGCAGTACAAAGAGACGTCTTCAACCAGCAATTTCTTACACGGTGTTAAAAGATGACTTCTGACGTTACAAACTCCTCTCTATATGTCCGCAACATTATGAGTAATAGTGCCAGGTTTGAAATGCATATTCAAATGTCTCATGCGAAAATATTTTTAGACATGTTATGAATATTTTCCAATTCATTTTGATTAATTTTCAGAAAAGTCTATGATATATACTACGAATATTTATTTTCAGTCAATGACTTTATTTTATATGGTGCAAGTCCTTACATTACAGTCCACACCTGTGGAGTACAGGTTAGCGCGTCTGGCGACGAAACCAGGTGGCCCGGGTTCGAATCCCGGTCGGGGCAAGTTACCTGGTTGAGGTTTTTTCCGGGGTTTTCCCTCAACCCAATACGAGTAAATGCTGGGTTAACGTTCGGTGCTGGACCCCAGACTCGTTTCACTGGCATTATCACCTTCATCTCATTCAAACGCTAAATAACCTAAGATGTTGATAAAGCGTCGTAAAATAACCCAATAAAATAAAAAAAAAATCCTTACATTACATGATTTAATATTGTATGAACATTTTCGTCGGTTTCATACCAACATCATCAGATACAACATTTTATATAGCAATATCATCACTAACAGGTACATATGTCTCTACAAATCAAAATACAATATATATTAATAAGCATACAATATGATAAAAACCAACATCATTTGGATATAAATGTGTCTTTCTTGTGGGACTACACTCTACTGTCAAATGATTAAAAGCCCACATGTGATTACAATACTTATACAAATATGTTTGCAGGTCTTCACTGATAAAATAATAAAAAATAAAATGAAATCTGTATACTATATTGTGTGAAGAGATGCATTACAGTCTTTGAACTGTGTTAACTGAAAAAAAAAAATCAGTTGACATAATGATATTGGTTTTTATCATGTTTTTATCATATTTTATGCTTATTAATATACATTATATTTTGGTTTGTAGAGACATACGTATCTGTTAGTGATGATATTGCTACATAGAATGTTGTAGCTCATGATGTTGGTATGAAACCGACGAAAACGTTCATACAATATTAAATCATTTAATGTAAGGACTTACACGTTATATATATTAATAGTAAAGTCATTGACTGAAAATAAATATTCGTATTATATGTTAATGAATGTCTTTGATAATACGAAAAGCTGATTGCGCATATTTTTTGCAGATTTAGATCATTACTGCATATAATTTACTATTGTGCAAATATTGTAGCATATTTTCAAGGTTGTGTTGGACTAAAACCAAAATTTCAGTTGCTGTGCAAGAAAATAAATAAATAAATAAAAATAAGACTCTGGATTGCTCTGTTGTCAGCAAAATATTTTTTCTTGACTGTACTGGATGGCTAGAAATTAGGCTTTGTCCCATTACATTGAAAAACATATAAATACATTTTAAAAAACATTAATAAAAGAAACAGTAAAATTTAAATACGAGGGGGATCCAGGAAATAACGCCGCGCAGCTGACTCCCCTTCCTTGTTTGAAGGTCAACTGGCTTCCTTAACATGTGTTCTCATAATGTTGTGAGTACTGGTTGCAACAAGTCGCCATTGTGCATTTTGTGTTACTTCAAAATGAACGACGTGTTTGATAATCCCGCCGACTGTGAGGTGAGGAGTGTGATTCGATTTTTGAATGCCCGACATTTGAAACCTGCAGATATTTACCTGCAATTGAAAGAAGTGTATGGTGATACTGTAATAAATGAAAGAAATGTGAGAAAATGGTGCGAAATGTTCAACAATGGGCGAATAAATGTCATGATGAAACTCGACCCGGACGTCCATCACTCATCACAGAAGACCTGAAGACTAAAGTGAACGACAGAATCTTGCAAGACAGGCGCACATCACTCGACGAATTGCATATTGCCTTTCCTGGCATTTCTCGTTCTTTGCTTGGTGAAATTGTGTCGCAACATCTTGGCTACCACAAAATCTGTGCACGATGGGTTCCACGGCAAATGAGTGACCAACACAAAACTCAGAGAATGGCCTCAGCATTGACATTCTTGATGCGATATCACACAGATGGAGACGCCTTTCTTGATCAAATTGTGACTGGTGATGAGACCTGGGTGTCTCACAACACCCCAGAGACCAAGCGCCAATCAAGTCAGTGGCATCATCCCTCATCACCCAAGAAACCGAGAAAATTCAAAGAGACTCTCTCAACACAAGAAGTCATGGCTACTGTCTTTTGGGATCGTTTTGGAAGTGATGAAGAGTTGAAGAAGACAGTGAACACCTAGCTTGATAAACTGGCGGCAGAGGAGTATAACACGGGAATTCTAAAGCTAGTGAACAGATACGACAAATGTTTAAATGTAGGTGGTGATTATGTAGAGAAGTAAAGGAAGCTTCAGTTATGTAACAGACTTTGTTTTATCAAATAAATATTTTTTTTTAATTATTACAACAAAACGGTCGTTATTTCCTGGATCCCCCTCGTAATATAATGAAAACATGAAATAATTTGAAACTTTTAAATTAAAGAAAACTAACTAAATTGCACTTAAACTTATTTATTAAAATACAATTTCATACAAATTTGTATTGAAAAACTCAGCAACTGAATAAAAAGGATTATTTAATACCAATTGTAAAATCTAGTTTTGAAACTATTGATTGGTAATTTTTAATATTGACTTGGGAGCTTATAATATAATTTCATCCCCATAAGTAAAAAGTTTGTGTTGCCCTTGTGTAATCTACAATATGGAATATTAATTTGTTCACTATTTCTAATTTCATGATCATGTATATTGGCTACTAACGAGTAATTGTCGACATTTTGTCGAGTGTGAAGTACTAGATCATATATATACAAATTTATTATTGTTAAAATACGTGATTGTCTGAAAAGTGGCCGACAATGTTCCAGATAGTTTGCTTTACATAAAATTCTAATGGTTTTCTTTTGTAATATCAAGACACTTCCAATTTCGGTTCCATTTCCCCAGAAAATTAGGGCATATCGGATTATCGACTGAAAGACAGAAAAGTAGGCATATCTTAAATAATTTTGAGAAACGCAAGTCGTTAATTTCTTTAACAAATATAAAACTCTTGTCTTTTCGACATGTATCAGTGGGGAACATTGTGGAACCTGGAAGTTATTCAGTGTCAAATACGTGTATTTCGAAGTTTCTGGAACTGATATGAACTTATGTTTTGCTGAATTTGTCTCAGAAATTCTTCTGGATTGTTCTTTTTGTTCTTTATAATGAAAATTGCTCTTGTAATGATCCTATCAGCCTTTGCTAGAGTACACGTTCTTTCCTGCAGTTGGTTTGATAGCCTATACTGAAACGTTCTTCTGAATCATCACAAAAAGGAAGCTAAATCAATAAGAAATCGATGTGATCTTAGCTTTTCTCAATAGTTCTCTAAAGTTTGATATTTCTTGTCCCTTTTCTGCTCTAGTATTTTTTCAAAATGTTTTGCTATAGCACTTTAAGAGATCCACACAGACAAAGTTGCTCTATAGCTATAGCAAACCAAGCGAATATAAAATATTTTACTTCGGAATATGTATGATAATAACTTTCTTGTGTTAAATATTATTAACGTACCTTGTTAACATGTTTCGACCTATTTTCGGTCATCTTCGGAACTGGTCGTTGTTGGTCTTGGCGCCTCTTGTTTCCTGTGTGGGTGCGTTCGTAGTGAAGAGTCAAAGAGTGTATGTGTTTTGAAATTGAGTTGTGTGTTGATAATATTGTTGGGGTGTGTTTTCGTGTGCCTGTATATTTCATATTGTTCTAGTGTGTTGAGTTTCTGGCTTTTTGGTTGGATGTGTTGATGTCTCTGTGGGTGTGGTTAGCATTTGTGATGTGTTCTGCATATGTAGAGGTGTTTTGTAATTTTGTTATGGCTGTGATGTGTTCTTTGTAACGTGTTTGAAATGATCTGCCTGTCTGTCCTATGTAGAAGTTGTTGCAGGTGTTACATTTGAGTTTGTATACGCCTGTGTGGTTGTATTTGTTTGTGTGTTCAGATGTTTTTGTAGAGTGTTATTTGTTCTGTATGCGATGTTGTAGTTTAATTTCTTGAATGAGGTTGCAATTTTATGGGTGTTTTTGTTTTCGTATGTTAGTGTGATGTATTTTTTGTGTTCTTGTGTTTGTGTTGTATTCTTCTGTTTTATGTGGTTTTGTTTTGTCTTATGTATTATGTTGTCTATTATGTGGGGGTTGTATCCATTTCCTTGTGCTATGTATTTGATTGTGTTTAGTTCTTCGTTAAATCCTGTTGGTTCATTGGTATGTTGAGTAGTCTGTGTACCATTGTTCGGAATGCAGCTTGTTTGTGTTGTGTAAGTGGTTGGATGTGTTGTGTATGTGTGTTGTTGTTGTTGGTGTTCTGTATACTTTGAATGTGTGTTTGTTATCTACTTTTGTTATTGTGATGTCTAGAAAATTTATGGATTTGTTGTTTTCAATTTCTAATGTGTAGTGTAGCTTTGGGTGTATTTTGTTTATGTGTTGATGTAGGTTTTGGATTTGTCCTAGTATTAGTATGTCATCTACGTATCTGTGCCAATATATGATGTTGTCTGCGTGTTTGTTGTTGTCTTTGTTTAAAATATGTATGTCTGTTCTATGTGGTGTAAGAATATTTCTGCTAGTATGCTGGAAATGGGTAATCCCTAGGGTAGGCCTTCAGTTTGTGTGTAATATTTGTTATTGTATGTGAAGTAGTTTTGTTTTGTGATTATGTCTGTGGTGTGGATGATTCTTTGATTTGTTCTTGTGGTGTGTTGTTGTTTTTGAGCATTTGTTCTACTATCTGTAGTGCATCTTGTTTTTACTAATTTTATTAAACTGCACTCCCAGTTTCGTGGCTACACTTTCCAGTTCCCTTATTTTTTCGGTAACTGGCTATAAATACCGTATAATACAATTTAGCCCTGTAAGGTTGAAAGTGGAAGATGGAATTTTGGTCACAGACGCGTTAATAATTGTAACCTCAAGTCTAGAGTTACGGCAGAGCCATAAAATAATGTTAGGAAATAGTTCCTCTAACAAAGTACCGACTCCAGATTTCACTCCAAGCACTACATCTGCCCCATCACTAAGGAACCATACTAAGACTTTTGAAGAAACCTTTCATCTAAACCGTACGAAGTTGAGTTATTCAATAAAACTTCCTTCATTATCGTAGATTTATGTTCACTTAAGTCCATAAAAATAGTAATGGCTTCACCATCTTTGATAGTTCTTATATACATGATCGAAGCTGTCTTTTTACTTAAGATAGCAAGATGGTATTTGGCGAGATGAGGCCGAGGATTCGCCATAGATTACCTGGCATTCACCTTACGGTTGGAGAAAACCTCGGAAAAAACCCAAACCAGGTAATCAGCCCAAGCAGGGATTGAACCCGCGCCCAAATGCAACTTCAGACTGGCAGGCAAGCGCCTTAGCCAACTGAGCCACGCCGGTGGCCTCCCATAAATTAATTTTTGTGTTTAAATATAATTTTTTAATAAATTCACTACATGCCTGTGATTAGGTGCACTCTATTCACTTATCATAGCACATATTGAATTGGAATTTCGGCCAATTACTGCTAATACATAGTAAAACATATCCTATTAACATTATTAATATATCTGCAATATTATGGGCATAGGGCTATACCTATCATCACTGTCAGTTAGCCATGGCACATTTCATGCAAATGGCTATCCATACAATCCTCCAACACTACACAAGCACAAGAAGGAGAAAAATGTTTAAACAACAGACATTTTTCTTACATTCATCAAAATTACTTATAATCTTCCCTTATCTGTCTATTCTACATTTCTATCTAATCTACTTCTTTGGCAAACACTTTCATAACAAGCCTAAAATTATTTTCTTAGTAAAGGTAATACCTTTAGATATTCCATTACATAATCTTCATAGCTTTATACCAGCCATCAAATACTCAACATCCATTATCACACTTTACTCAAAGCTTTTATCATTCCATCCCACATAACTTTCACAATGTTTTGTGTACTGATAATGATACTGTCCATGTGCATCAGCATTGTGAGGGCAACTATGTACGCTATGTGTAGTTATTTGAGCTTCTTATAAATGTTCTTTAATAGTACATTATGCAACGAGCCTATAATGAAGGTAATTAAGAAGCGAGTATGGATATTTATGAAACGAGCGCAAGCAAGTTTCATAATTTTCATACGAGCTTCTTAATTACCATTATAGGAGAGTTTCATACGACTTTTTATGCTCGACCATATTTCTAACTTGATATTATTAATTTTCTTTGTATCCGACCTTGGCCAATGTCCCGTATGTTGTGAGATGTGCGCAGACGCGAAAGTATTGATTTTTTCCGAGGAACAGATGTCCACATTGACCTTGCTAGGCCATAAGAACCTACAGAGATAACATTAAAATTAAATTAGACATTGAAAAACGAGATGACAAATTGAATTTATTTGAATATTATTTACAATTAACGCTAATTATTATAGTAACAGAACATAACCTTCTGCGACAGTATTGGATTTCCAGCCTCCGTGACTTTTCGCTAATTCTCTTTCGATTGCATATCCGAGAATAATGGATACTTGCGGTTTTATAACGGTAGAAAGCTGACCTGTCATTGGTTGAACAGTTGTAAACCGAGTCGTCATTGGCTGAAAGATCTGACCATTAATGAGTAGGTGTACTTTAATGACATACATTAAAGGTCTGCTACCAGGTGTATAATTACTACATTTCGGCATGGTCGAGCATAAATTCTGTTAAATAAACTATATTTCATTAAGCATCGTGGCAGCAGTGAACAAAAGAAATATTATTTCTTTTGTCAAGACAAAAAATTAAAGTTAATTGAAAGTTAGTATACTGGTATGATAAAAAAGTTGCTGTTGTTTTGTAATGCCAGGCGTTTGACAATAAAGTCATTTGACCTCTTGCACTCCAATATTTTTCAAACATATTGTCATGGTCAGCCACTGAAGCATAGATTTTGAGGTGTTCCGAATCCATTTCTTGATTTGAATTCCACAATGGACAGTTAGGGGACTGATATATTCCAATTCTATGCAGGTGCTTGGCCATACAGTCATAGCCTGTTGCCAATCTAAATGCAGCTACAGACGATTTCTGTGGTAAACCGGGAATTAACTGTGGATTTTTTTATTAAAAAGTAACATGATGGATTTGTTAAAAAATATGCATTTCAATATACAAGTCAATATGATCTTAAATTGCAAAATATATAAGACAGTTTAATGGATTTAATTATGCTTATTATGAAAAAACATGTGAACGAAAAATTGACTGATACCTTTTGCACTCTCTTGGAGAATAACTTCAAGATATATCTGATTCATTCAAACTTAATGAAGAGGAAAAGAAAAACTATGTTTAGTTCTAAACGATCATTGCTGTGCACCCAAAATCTGCTATGCACATTTAAAGAGACTTTCCATGGAAAGAAAAATGCATCATCACTCTTAATTCCCTTCTTATTTCAAAGCTAATGTCGGTATAATTCCATCATTTTTTATGTAAGGCTTCAGTGCTTTTTTTTCTATGGAAATAATGCTTATATCTTAGACATAAAAAAATGCATAGAAAATTCGTTCGATCATTTAATCAACTTTCCCGAGTATTACAACAAAGTTGCAATCCACCGACAATCACTTAAAGAAAACTGAAAACCTCAATTTCTATTTCTAATAATTTCAAGATCTGTCAAATTAAGTTTTCAACTTTAAGATTCTCTACCTATATTAAAATTCAATGCACTTCACTGACAGAGAGAAAGTAAGTAAAATGAGGTATACTTTGATGTATGCTGTATCCGTCTGTATGCATCAGAACATTTTGCAAAATTTAGAGCACCTTCTGGAATTCACCCAAATAAGTCCCCACAATTTACTCTAGGCTAAAGTTCAAAAATATCTTTTCTACATTGGCAGCATAATGTCCTACAAAAGACATCCCAGACACGTAAATACTTCAAAACAATAGCTGAAAAGACAAACGAAGGCAGGTGAAAGTAATTCTGCATACATCTACAGAAAAATCAATAATCGTTTGAAAATCATAAAACGTATCGAGAATTTTAATAAAGGCATAGACAAAACAAAACGAAATCAAGTCAAGTACAACACATTATCAAAATAATACACTGTGGGAATGTGTAGCTATGGCAACCATTACGACTGAGTAGTACGAGCAATTTCGTTTTCGAATAATTTAAAACCAAAACGAGATAACAATGCAACAATAACAATAAATAGAGATGAGATTTTCTGGAACTATCACAGACTGAAAGGCGCTATAAGTACTGTTGTAAAGAGGCAGTGTCCGTTACAATCAAAACACAAGATAAACAGTGGAAAAAGAACACACAGTACATTCTTTGTGGTGCACTCACCTCAGGTTCACGTTTCACCAAGAGGAACGAAATTGGCATCGGATCTTCTTCAAATGTTATCTCAGAGCTGAGACCTTGGCTGTGGTCCTCATATTCCTCCTTTATAGCAGTCACATGATGATCCAAAATATTCCGTTCCTGCAGTACAAAGACACATCTTAAATGAGCAATTTATTACAGTGTTACAAGACAACTTCTAACTTTACAAGTTGTCCTCTATGTGTCCGCATCCCACAGCCTGATCACAACCCACAGAATGTGCTTTACATTATGATGAATAAGGCCAGGAATCATAATCAAATGCATATTTTCATGCAAAAACATTTGTTATACATGTTATTAACGTTAACTGTACATAGTTTTCTTAATATTTCGGCCATTACTGCATATAATATACTGTTGTGCATTATGTTGTAGCATATCTTCAACATTGTGTTAGATTAGCAACAATATTTGGGTAGTATCTTAAAGACAATATATTTTGCCTATTTTCATTCCATTATGTCCTACGGAATAATATTTTGGGGAAATTCTGCAGATAGTAAAAATATATTCTTATTACAAAAAAGAGCCATTAGAATAATAGTTGGAGCAAAGGCTAGAGAATCATGTAGATTATTTTTAAAAAAATTAGGGATTCTAACCTTAACAAATCAATACATATACTCTACAATAAATTTCCTCTTATGTAATAAAGAAAACTTTCCAACTAACTCAGCCATACATAGTATAAATACCCGCAGAAGGAATGATTTTCATATGCCATCATCAAATTTATCATTCTTTCAAAGGGGAGTACGTTACATGGCGATAAAAATGTTCAATAGTCTTCCTGAAGACATTAAGAATCATAGCCAAAACCCTGCATTATTTAAGGTAAAACTAAAAAATTACTTAATATCTCACACTTTCTATTCTGTAGATGAATTCTTGACATTTCACAGTACTGTGTAAATATTATAATACTATTAAATGGTAAACATATTACATTATATAAAATATGGTTATTAAGGTACTAATTCTGTACATATTTCATATTTGCATTTTATATGTATTGCATTTTTTTGTTAAACGTAAGACTTGGACATGTTCTTTATTCTATGCTATAAAGCAAATGTAAGAATATTATGGAACGAATAAATCTATCTATCTATCTATCTAGTAAAAAAAAAAAACCAATAAGGCTCTGGATTGTTCTGTTGTCAGCACATAATATTTTTTGGTTGACTGTACTCGATCCCTGTTCATGTGCAATAGCTCATTATATGTTCCAACGACTAGAACTGATTCCGAACCGATACAGAACTCCCACTCCTGTTCCAACGTGCTTTAGAACTCGTTGGGAATGGGTGAAATTGGTTCTCGATTAAGAGCGGAAAATGGAAATTCCGAAATTTTGATGCATAAGAAGAAACTTCGACACTCGTGAAAGAACAGTTTAAGAAACGCTCCAAAAACGAAAAATCTCGAACTAGTTCTGAAACCGTACACAACTGGCGCATGTGTCGAAAGAAGTTCGGAATGCCTTCTGAATTGCTTGCTGGAACAAACATTTTGTCTCCGTCACTTTGATATTAGTTCTGGTAATGGAAGGAGCCTGTAGTTTTCAGTCAGCAGTCTGTCTCCGTTAAGTGCAGGCGTGTTCACTGTCACCTTTTATCATCCATTATTAATTTACGTTTTTTTTTCAACTACTTAGTAACATGTAGGTGAGATACTTCGGTACTCCTTACACAGTATAGTATAGAATATAGTTTTACCACAGTCTAGTATATACATTCACGAAGCTTGAGTTGTGAGGGTGCTAGAAACACTAGACTGTGCCAATACTATTTCGCATTGTCTGTAATGAAGGAACAGTAGCGATCCTAGTGATTAGCAACTATCTATGGATGCATCTTTACTAAGTATTGAGCTTCGTGACTGTATATACTAAGACTGTGATTTTACATTAGAGAATTTATCTGTCTATATGGGGTCATTAAATTAAACCCGAGGCCAAAAAAAGAACGAAGAAGAATAAGAAGAGTGTGTAGTTCCACGTCTCGTGATGAAGGTTTGTGTGGAGGTTGTATTTACGGATATCAGATATTTAGCAGAATGCATGTTCAACAGGGTATATCCAGATCATGAACACATGCATTATATTTTCATAGAAGTGGGAGAATTGGTAATTTGCTAGGAGACGTTGTTGCATATAGACTACGGTTAAACGAAGTATTTTCCCTGGACCAAAAATGCAAGTTGCGTTACTCGTTTCACCTTATTATGAATAAGTATCGGGGAAAGTGTCTTATTTTAGGTTATAATTCAGAATTTGTTCAATATGTAATAAGATGTTTAGGATTAGTGTAAAACTGGGCTATGTACAGCGACGTCTACTAGCAAAGTATCGGAGAACTGTATCCTAATGTGAGGTAAGTGATCGTAGTTTGCTATTTACTCAACTGTTTCGTCCTTCACATAGGTTAAGTTAGGGTAGGTTAGAATGCATTAGCTTGGGAATGTTAAGTTGATCGTTATTAGTTTCACTTTGAAAAGTGTGAGTCTGAAGTTATCTACATTTAAAGTTTTTCTTTTTTGGTTTGAATTTACTTGCAAAACTTTACATTTCGTTTAACTTATTCCAAATTTTAGTTTTCCGCGACTTATACTTAGTGTTTTGATTTTTGAGGCAAAAATAGGGGGTTTTGAGAATGTATTTTTCTCAAAATGACAGAAGCCGTTGTATTGGATATTGAGCAATAAATTGTTTTCAATATAGGCTACCTGAGACAAAGAATTCTCCTCTTCTATATCAGTTGTATTACTCCTGCCTATTGCCAGAGGGTCGATCTCACATTCCATCTTGATAACGTTCCTCACGACTGAAAAAGAAAATAATAAGAAACTTAAAGTGACTTGCAATTTGTCAGCTTTTGCATATTCTTACTAGCATGTTTAATAATAATTTCACATCTCCGTAGTGTACACTAGTGTCGTGCTATGTTCGAACATGAGAAGGTATATCACACACCAGGACAGGATACAGCCCTGTGACATCACCTCACTCCGCTCTGCCTTCTCGTAGTCAACGTCTCTGCAGGGATGTGAAATGTGGACAGAAGTTTGCAGGGAGGGAGGAGAGGGTATTAGGCGTGCAGGTAGCAGTGATGTAGGAGATAAATATAAGTGATCTGGCGTTCTTAACACAGTTTAATGCTTGACTATCCCAATGGTAATGTTAACTGTTTGAATTGCACATCTTGTGTACTGCTTATAAAAAATTCAATTTCTGCTCTATTATGCGAAAATCAATCTATAACAAAGTCAGTCTCATATAATGAACACTTTCTTGTATCTAATAATTACGTAGTATTTCATTGCAGTTAATTTGGCGAAAGAAATACAATCTATACTAATAAAAAAATCTGTAGCCGAAATTTTTCTGGTAATTTTCGATTTTCCAAACATAATTGGTCCTAACATATATAAATAACCACCCTGAAACCGAATATCGCTTTTTTGAAAATTTTGTAAGTCTGTCTGTCTGTCTGTATGTTTGTTACCTTTTCACGCGATAATGGCCAAACGGATTTCGATCAAAATTGGAATATAGGCTAAATTAAGTTCGTTGTAACTTAGATTTTAGGCTATATGGCATTCAAAATACATTATTTAAAAGGGTGGTTATAAGGGGGCCTGAATTAAATAAATCGAAATATCTCGCTTATTATTGATTTTTGTGAAAAATGTTACATAACAAAAGTTTCTTTAAAAATAATTTGCGATAAGTTTTATTCCTTGAAAAATTTTTATAGGACTGATATTTAATGAGATAAATGAGTTTTAAAATTAAAATAACTGCCATCTAAGGCCGTGTAATGAATTAAAAAACTTCGTCTATAAGGGGTCTTGGACAGCAACAATCGAAAGCTATGAAAGATAGCCTATAGAGAATGTTTCTGTGTTTGTATGAAGTAATATCGGAAGCTAAATTAACCGATTTGTATAATTAATCATTATTTCACCATTGGACAGTGTAGTTTCCCTACATGGACATAATGCTATAATGTTATTATAATATAATATAACATAACATAACATTATATAATATAATATAATATAATATAATATAATATAATATAAAATAATACAATATCAGAACCATAGTGGGCCAAGCGCCATTTACTGAATACGTAGAAAACAAGGGTTAAAATTAAGTTATTACCATAATTCAATGGAAACCTATAACAAGTAAAATAAAATATACACATTAAATCTAAATGATGTCAATCTTCATTAAGCTATGGTTGCATGTAATAAAAATTAAGAAACATGTTAAAGGAATTGTCATTGCGCCAATGAGTGTCTCTGGACCAAAATGATCGCATTTTAATTATTTGGATGCAATTTAAATTAAGTAACATATTAAACGATTTTTCCTTCTATCAAACACGAATCTTCCCTGGATCAAATGTCCTATTTTAATTATGTAATTACTTTACATTTATTTCGAACGGGTGCAGCGGAGTGCACGGGTACGGTTAGTGTAAAATAAAAGAAGTATTTATTATGCACATTAATTTGTACGTCAAGATGTCCTTTATTTATAATGACTCCAATCTCACAACGTGCTTAAAATATTAGAAATAATTAAACCTTTGCTCTACTACGAGAAAATAGGTATATGGAAACTATATTTTCTTTTCTCTGCAATTTGGAAGAAGGCACAGAAAGATTATGTGGACATTTTTCTGAATTTTCTGTTTCTTTTTTCTTTAACTTATTTATCAATATTGGGACATAATGACTGGGCAATGTATTACCTAAGACTGCATGTTAGGTTGCGATCTGACAAGGTACTTCTAGATTTAGGCTTAGCAAGTTTCATAACAGAAAATTATTGTTGGCATACATATGTCTAACCAAACATACATGATACCTAGGCAGCAAGTGCGTACAATCTCGGGAATCTGGCTTGGGAGAAATTCTTGTAAAAGTCAGCCAAGTCCTTCTTGTGTTATATTTTTGTCCTTCAACAAATCGTCAAATTGTAAATTTAACAGTTCCAGTTGGTATCTGCTAGGAACATCTTTGACATCTACTGAATAAGGGATTACAAAGAGCTCAAATGTAGTAGAAACCGTTTCTACGTCATAAAAGCTCGACCCAAACTGGCGAAGAAGATCATGTATAATTTATTTGCATATATTCTTCAGAGAGACTAATGTCCGGATCACGCACTTGCGATAACTTTGAAATATGCACAGTGTTTCCAGCCAGCAATAGATTTACCCATAGAGCCAATGACAATTTGAACGCTTTAACTCTATAGTATATCAGTTACGATTAGATCCTTGCCCTGAAGTGAAAAATTTAAATCGTTTAAGTGGCTTGTTAAATCAGCATGAAAAGACAAGTGACATCCAGGTTTTTTTACAACTGAGGGACAGGCTGATTTAGACTAGTTATGAATAATCTTAACTCAAAGAAACGCCGTTTATGTAGGCAACTTTCCATTACGATGCTCTCACCTGACGTCACACGAAATGAAGAACGTGCTCTTCCTCCACAAACGTTAGGTTACGTACACGTTGGAGCAACGACAAACGATAAAAGAAACGATGTAGCGACGCTTTGGTGTTATCAAAGAATCATGTGTTCATATTGGAGCAACGAGGACGCGGGAAGCGAACATTTTGATTTATCAGTAGAAGATATTCTATGCATTCACTTAATGAAACAGGATATATAGGAAATATCAGCTGCTAAGTTCAAGGTTAATTATATTGTATTTATTCATTCCCTGTACAATCTATTACAGATTATAGGTTCGTCATTAGATACAAACACACAAAATACACATACAGATACACACATACACACACAAATAAGATTTCTAGTATGAATTTAATTAATTTCTAGTATGAATTTAATTTTAACACTCTTAAGTTTTCCAAAGAATAGTAAAACTACCAAAGACACAATAAATAACAATATATATAATACATTTTCCGTTTACAAGACATTAAATAAATAAATTAAGCGAGATTAGGTAAAAACAAGATAGTCCTACATTATTAGTAATATTGTTTGGAGAAAAAATTATGTGCACCAGTAATGAAGGTAGGTATTTTGCTTTATAGCTTTAATGCAAGAAATCAGTGATTTTGAACGGCATGGACTGGACCAGAATAGTTTTTACCCTGGTTTTGAAACCTTCATAATTTAAGTATTTAATATCCCCTGGTATCTTGTTATATAATGAGATACCTATATGAGAAGTACTGTTGAGACTTTTGGTAGAATGTAACTTAAATACGTACAAAATTAAACCAGTTTCTCATCCCAAAGATAGTATAAATTCGTTGTGTTGTGATTGGTTCTTGTGATCACATAACATATGACCAATAAATACACAACTGATCAATTTGCCAATATCTACAATAATTAATTTAATATACCGAAATAATAATAAATCGATTAATATTCGGATATATTGACAACCACCGGTAATTATACAGATTAATATTATCTTAATCAGAGATCATATAAACGACAAGAGCGAAAAAAAAATGGTACTATTCTTTTTCGTCGCTTTTATCGTGTATCTTCGCTTTTATCGCTACTCCAATATGCACACCTCAAAGACAATGCATGCTTCAATTCTCCCTGATATAGCATCGCTGCTTCCTTTATCGTTTATCGTCGCTCCAACGTGTATGTACCCTAACACGGTCTGAATCTATCTTCCGCTGGTATATCAAGATACTACCCTAGATCATATATGTAACAGATAACTCCTCGCTACGTTAAAATCGGCAGCACTTTGAAGAGAACAACCGCCAGGATCGCCACCCGTCAGCCGTAAACGAACACGAGATGGCAGCACAGTCGCTAATGCAATTCAAATGTGTATTATGACGTGACTCTTTATGTAACAACTAGATGGCAGCGTAGTAAACCTGACAAAAGTTGTTAACCTCAAAGCCCATGACCCCGACATATCTGTTACATATATGATCTAGGATACTACGAACTTCGCCCTACTCCATAGGCAACCAACAGTACGTGGAAAAGAAGCATGTAAACTGAAACACCCAAGTCTCTTGGAAACCGGTCAGAGGCCTATGTTCGGCTCAAGTTCGTTCAGTCTCTGTAGAATCGAAGCTCCCATCGCGTTTATTCAGTCTTTCCCCTTCCTTACATACATATGTTCGGTGACTTTCTCTTTAGTTCCTCCTCTCTTTGCGCTATTATGTTTTAGCTGCGCCGTGTACATATCTTGCAAGTTACGCAAAGTAATGAGTATAGGTAATTTTCCTTGTTATTAATATTACTGAACTTTCACAAAAATATTGGTATAAATAAATAAAAAACAATATTAAAAATTGTAATCTAAATTTTTTTTAATAATTTTCGCTTTTACAAAAATAATTGGCGTAAACATGTATACTGAACGGTTTTGAGAGCTAAAATAGCATTTCCGACATTTTTGTTTATATGTTCGTATGTTTGTTACAATTTCACTCGATAATGGTCAAACCGATTTTCACGAAAATTGGTATGTAAAATAAGTTAGGTCCCACTCAGATTTTAGGCCGTATGACATTAATGCCCGGTTTCTGGTATAACTCAGTTAACTGTCAGTTACTTAACTGCACTTATAAATTTAACTGCGCTGATAACTTTCATGAATGTTCGAAAAGTTAAATGTAGATTTATAAGATCTTGTAACTAATAGTTGAAGTAACTTCAAGTTCAGTATATCTTGTTGTCCATAGATGTGTCCACTAGTATTTTGTTAGTGATTTTTTTAGTTATTTATAGTTATTTTTATTTTCACGTTTTCAGCAGTAATATGACAGTCAGCTCTGTACTAGTAGGAGCAGGCTTTTTAATTAAGGATTAATATGATTAAAAAAGCAATAATTGTTGATATTTGGCGTGATCATCGAGGTAAATACTAGTGAAGAGAGGACTAGATGTAATTTCTACAACAGAACTGCAATCGCAGTTAGCTGTGGTGGTTATGGCAGCCATATTGGTAATGTAAAAATATGTTACATTCGTCCATATGAATGTTTCCATGTGTTCAAATGGACTTTCGGAGACCGAAATACCATTGGCATTGGTAGAACATCCAAGAATAAAATATTCCTTGACTGACGACATAAAATCGAAATTATCTTTACAAACCCACATTATTATCCTAATACTTATTTACTTACTTACTTACTGGCTTTTAAGGAACCCGGAGATCCATTGCCGCCCTCACATAAGCCCGCCATTGGTCTCTATCCTGAGCAAGATTAATCCAGTCTCTATCATCATATCCCACCTCCCTCAAATTTATTTTAATATTATCTTCCCATCTACGTCTTGGCCTCCCTAAAGGTCTTTTCCCCTCTGGCCTCCCAACTAACACTCTATATGCATTTCTGGATTCGCCCATACGTGCTACATGCCCTGCCTATTTCAAACGTCTGGATTTAATGTTCCTAATTATGTCAGGTGAAGAATACAATGCGTGCAGTTCTGCGTTGTGTAACTTCCTCCATTCTCCTGTAACTTCATCCCTCTTAGCCCCAAATATTTTCCTAAGAACCTTATTCTCAAAAACCCTCAATCTCTGTTCCTCTCTCAAACTGAGAGTGCAAGTTTCACAGCCATACAGAACACCCGGTAATATAACTGAGTTATAAATTGTAACTTTCAGATTTTTTGACAGCAGACTAGATGACAAAAGCTTCTCAACCGAATAATAACAGGCATTTCCCATATTTATTCTGCGTCTAATTTCCTCCCATGTTTCACTTATATTTGTTACAATTGCTCCAAGATATTTGAATTTTTCCACCTCTTCGAAGGATAAATTTCCAACTTTTATAGTTCCATTTCGTACAATATTCTGATCACGAGACATAATCATATACTTAGTCTTTTCGGGATTTACTTCCAAACCTATCTCTTTACTTGCTTCAAGTAGAATTTCCGCGTTTTCCCTAATCGTGTGAGGATTTTCTCCTAACATATTGACGTCATCCGCATAGACAAGCAGCTGATGTAACCCGTTCAATTCTAAACCCTCTGTGTTATCCTGAACTTTCGTAATAGCATATTCTAGAGCAAAGTTAAAAAGTAAAGGTGATAGTGCATGTCCCTGCTTTAGCCCGCAGTGAATTGGAAAAGCATCAGATAGAAACTGGCCTATACGGACTCTGCTATAAGTTTCACTAAGACACATTTTAATTAATCGAACTAGTTTCTTGGGAATAACAAAATTCAACAAGAATATTATATAAAACTTCTCTCTTAACCGAGTCATACGCCTTTTTTAAATCTATGAATAACTGATGCACTGTACCCTTATACTCCCATTTTTTTCCAATATCTGTCGAATACAAAAAATATGATCAATAATCGATCTATTACGCCTGAAACCACACTGATGATCCCCAATAATTTCATCTACATATGGAGTTAATCTTCTCAAAAGGATATTCGACAAAATTTTGTATGACGTCAACAAAAGTGATATTCCTCGAAAGTTACTACAGTTAGTCTTGTCCCCCTTCTTAAAAATAGGTACGATTATGGACTCCTTCCATTGTTCTGGTACAATTTCCTTTTCCCAAATTGCAAGTACAAGTTTACAAATTTCGCTAGATAATACGCTTCCACCCTCTTGTATTAATTCTGCAGGAGTTTGATGAAAACCTGGAGACTTGTACTTTTTCAGATTTTCTATCGCAATTTCGACTTCAGAAAGTGTGGGTTCCGGTATAAATGGCTCAGCAGTTTGTATTTCGATTTCGTCCCGATCGTTTCTACTTGGCCTATGTATATTTAGTAGTTGCGCAAAATAGTTTTTCCATCTGTTAAGGTTTGAATGAGAGTCTGCAAGCAAGTCACCATTCTTATCCTTGATCACGTTTACCCTTGCCTGATATCCATTTTTAAATTCCTTTATACCCTTATATAAATCTCGAATGTTTTTATTCTTGCTATTTGTTTCTATCTCATTCAGTTTTTCCTTCAAGTAATCTCTCTTTTTATACCTAAGTGTACGACTTGCTTCCCGTGTTTCCTTCAAATAATTATCTCTATTCTCCTCAATTGGATCCTGTAAGAATTTCAATTTTGCCTGTTTCCTTCTATCTACTGCAATGGAACAATCTTCATCAAACCATGGTTTCTTTTTCTTAGTTTCATGATAACCTATGCTCTGCTCAGCTGCAATTTTGATACTATCTCTGATATTTTCCCACACGCTATTAACATCTAACTCTTCCTCAACTTCGTCAGAACTTTCTAAAGTGGCAAACCTATTAGAAATGTCAACCTGATAACGTTGCTTAGATTCCTCGTCCTTTAATTTCAAAATATTGAATCTACTAATATTAGCTTGTTGCTCTACTCGCTTGGCTACTGATAGTCTTTCTCTTAATTCTCCAATTACCAAATAATGGTCAGAATTACAGTCTGCCCCCCTGAAAGTTCGAATGTCTACTATATTAGTATGTCTTCGTTTATCTATCAAGATGTGATCTATTTGGTTGTGTGTCATTCCGTCTGGAGAAGTCCAAGTATATTTATGTATATCCTTATGGGAGAATGTTGTACTCTTGACAATTAAATTTTTTGATGTGGCAAAGTTGACTAACCTAACTCCATTGTCATTACTACTTACGTGTAGGCTCTCTTTTCCAATTGTTGGTTTAAAAATATCCTTCCGTCCTACCTTAGCGTTGAAATCCCCCAATAAAACTTTCATGTGATATCTAGGTAACTGATCAAAAGTGTGTTCCAACTCCTCATAGAAGCTATCCTTTATATGGTCGTCTTTCTCTTCTGTAGGGGCGTGAGCATTTATAACTACGATATCGCACTATCTACCCTTAAGTACTAAAAACGATAACCTGTCACTTATAAATTCGACCTTTTTTACTGCTGATTTTATTTTTTTATGTACAAAGAATCCTGTTCCTAATTGGTGATTAATGTTTCCTTCCCCATAATACAACAAGTAATCGCCTATTTGTGATATACCATTCCCATCTAACCTAACCTCTTATACTCCCACGAAGTCTATTCTATATCTAGCTAGTTCTTTTGCTACTAATGTTACCCCTCCTGTTCTATAAAGACTAGTTACGTTCCATGTACCAAATCTTATAACCTTATTCCTTTGCTGTGGTCGTGCCGGAGAATCAGTCCCATTCCGAGGCTTATTGTTAGGTTTCGTAACAAGCTGTTTTTTACGGTCATGGGTTGTTAGCCCTTCGCCCAACCCTCAAGCTGGAGGACCACCCCTTATCGGCTGTCCACGACTGCTTATTCAATATATTCGCAGCTACCCTCCACATCTGGAGGCCGTCTCCTCTATCTGCAACCTGAGGACGCGCCATGCCATGGTGATAGGGACCCACAATATATGGATTATTATCCTAATATGTCATAGAAAGTAGAACATTTACCGCAAGTTACGTAAATAAAACGCCAAATTTTTTAAACTATACCAATGATACAGTAAATTAATTCCGGTCTATATTATTATTTAATACCAGTTATTATAGTTTACGAAACAGTAATGCAGTAGCGCCGCATGTCGGTATTTGTTCGAATCAGTATTAACAGCCCACGGCCGACTTGATGCTCCCTTCGCTTTAACTACAGGCCGAGGCACAGTTACCAGCTGAAGTAAAGATTACGAGAACTGTTGTTTCGGAAACTCGTTTCAAACATATCAGCGTGTTAAATCGTAGATAACTCTGTATGTACAGGTAACTGTCTTTCCAGAAACCGGGCATAAAAGTACTTTCTTTAAAGAGGGACTGAAGTAAATCGAAATATCTCGCTTGTTATTCATTTTTTTAGGATATTACATAACAAACGTTGCTTTAAAAATCTTTGTTACAAGTCTTACTCTGAACAAAATTTGTGTAGGGTCGATATTGAACGAAATATAAGTTTTAAAACAACCAGGACTGTACACAATGGGAGGTTACCGGATTTGAACCCCCCCCCCCCAAACTTAAAAAAAAAAATACATTTAGATATGAGTATTTTTTTAATCCATAATCGTTGTTCGTTCTCTAATTTTTAACTGTCACAGTAACAAAATCTACACCGACATAAGGCATAGCCCGCCTACCTCACCTTGCATATATTCATTATGTAAGTGTAATAATCGCACAAGAATTTTAATTATACAAAATTAAACAGAAGTTAAAATTTGTTAAAAATTGGCTGGCTCCTGAAAAATTTACGTTTCAAAGAATTTATAAGTATATTCATGAATATGTTCTACTATAACATAGTATAATTTATTAATACATATACCGTTAGATAATAATAAAAATTTTTAATTATGGTTTATTTAACGACGCTCGCAACTGCAGAGATTATATCAAATACCTTACTATAATAATACCGGACAGCTATCAGTTCTGCGCGCAAACGACTCTGGTGCTGCTACCTAGGCGGCCGGTATGGCGATACTCGCGAAAACAGCTGTGATCAACTGCAACGTATCTTGTTGCTGGGCTAGTTAATAGTTTTATTAAATAGTACTGTGTTAAAATGTCTGGGTATGTATGTGCTGTTTATAATTGCTACAAAATAACAGCATTACAAATTGCTCCAAATCGTACTTTCGATTTCCGAGAGATCATAAAATGTGAGTCAACAACATTCTTTAGTAGGAATAATTCCTTCGTCTTTGTGTTGATAGAAAAATAGAAATTAGCTTTTTTATTTAGACCTAATACATGTACAGAAGTTAAAATGTATCGGACATTTTAAGGTTTTGTCAAATTAAGTTTCATTGTCGTCCACTTGCCTTTATTAATTATTAGAAACATCAGATTACTATCAATTTTATCTTTACAGTTGTCAGCAATGCGCATATAAAGGATTATTGTAAATTCATTCCTAATATCAGAATTTAGGACGTAGCTGCAATAGGGGCCCATAGGCCCTTTTACCGGAGAATGCATAAATCGATTCTCCGTAGTTTCTTTGTTATACCCACAAAGTTTCGATGAGAAATGTTGAACAGTAATGCTGATAAACTTGTTTATTTTAATATGTGGTATAGGCCCTGCACTGTTTTTAAAAATTTCAATTGATTTTGTCTCACTAAACCAAAGAAAAAATATGAAACAATTAATTACGGAAAGTAATATGAATTATGCAATATTTCTCATAATATGTAGTTTTTATATAAGACAATAATTTTACATTAAATATTATTGAGCATTTCTTGACTGTTTCATATATTATTCCAAATTAGTAACTCACGATTTAAAAACTAGTTCGAATTCACTATGTTAATATTTGTATTTGTGGACGTAATTCCACGCCGCTCCGCTAGATGTCAGGTCCGCGATACTTTGCACTCATGTCAACGCTGCTAGTATACAGCTGTCCGGTATTATTATAGTAGGGTATATGGTTATATCAGCGTCGCCGGTGTGCCGAAATTTTGTCCCGCAGGAGTTCTTTTACATGCCAGTAAATCTACTGACATGAGCATTTCAGCATACTTCAATGCCATCGGCCTTGGCCGGGATCTAACCCGCAACCTTGAGCACAGAAGGCTAGCGCTTATTATTATTATTATTATTATTATTATTATTATTATTATTATTATTATTATTATTATTTTATTTTAAATCCACCATCAACAGAAGCAGGCTTTCAATTACAGGTGGATTTAAAATAAAAAAAAAAAAACATCGATTTTGCTTGAGCACTTTGTCTCGTGATATTATTTTTATTCTAAATATTACAAGATTTTAAATAATATAACCTTGGAAGATTTCATCACTTGTTTGTTTCAATAATAAAAATAAAAATAATAATAATAATAATAATAATAATAATAATAATAATAATATACAAATTTTAAATACTAACAATTTGAAATGTAAATAATTTTATGCTCGACCATGCCGAAATGTAGTAATTATACACCTGGTAGCAGTCCTTTAATGCATGTCATTAAAGTACACCTATTCATTAAAGTTCAGGTTTTCGATTATTCTCGGATATGCAATCGAAAGACAACGAGGGAAACGTCACGGAGGCTGGAAATCCAATAATGTTGCAGAAGGTTATGTTCTGCTACTATAATAATTAGCGTTAATTGTAAATAATATTAAAATAAATTCAATTTGTCATCTCGTTTTCCAATTCTAAATCAATTTCCAGGTTATATCAAAATTAGTTCATGTTATTCTCTAAATTATATCAAGGTCAATGACATTATTGTTCCTCGGAAAAAATCAATACTTTCGCGTCTGCGCACATCTTACAATTTTCGAGCTATGAACAAGGTCACTTCCGATCTTCTGTCAGATACAAATAAAATGAATACTTCTGAATAATTTCAAGTTAGAAATATGGTCCAGCATAAAAAGCCGTAAGAAACTTGCCTATAATGGTAATTAAGACGCTCGTATGAAAATTATATACTCGCGCCTTAATTATTATCATTGTAGGCTCGTTGCATAATGTACTATTAATACCCTCACCTTGACAAAATTGTGAGTACGACACTGAAAATAACAATGCGTTTTATATCGGACACAATACTTTGTTTCATCGTCCGTATAGTCACACATGTATTGTTACCGAGCAACTGTGATTTATTTGAATATAATTATAGCTATTTTCTGTCGGTAATTGGTAGGCTTATAGTAAAAAGTGTTACATATTTTTAAAACAAAATGTTATTTACCTATATGTACCAATAATGCTGTGGATGTTTAAAAATAATTTTGTAATAAAAATTACCTAACCTTAAATCTAAATAAATGTTCACAAGATTTGTTCTAAAACACCTTACGCAGCTAAAAGCATGAAGTCTTGGGAGGTGAGGATAGGAGAGGCCAGAGCGCTACAAGGGGCAGATTCAAATGAGTTGAATAGATCCGCTTCTTCAAAACAGACTGGTTCTTGTCACGCTCGACAAACTTGAATCGAACATAGCGCTTGGAAAAAACACACACGTACACACACACACACACACACACACAAACGAAGACAGATGACCATGTCGATTCTAGGGTTGTTAAAGTATTTACCTTACAAACAAATCCGGACAATTGAAGACTGAAGTTGTCAGAATAGTACATTATGCAACGAGCCTATAATGGTAGTAATTAAGACGCGAGTACGTTTGTTTATGAAACGAGCGCAAGCGAGTCGCATAATTTTCATACGAGCGTCTTCATTACCATTATAGGCAAGTTTCATACGACTTTTTATGCTCGACCATAATTCTAACTTGAAATTATTCATAAGTATTCATGTGAAGAGCGGAAGTGACCTTCTAAATTGTGAGATGTGCGCAGACACGAAAGTATTGATTTTGTCCGAGGGACGAATGTCAATTACCTTGATATAATCTAGAGAATAACATGAACATTAATATTGATATAACCTGGAAATTGATTTATAATTGAAAAACGAAATGACAAATTGAATTTATTTGAATATTATTTACAATTAACGCTAATTATTATAGTAACAGAACATAACCTTCTGCGACAGTATTGGATTACCATGACGTTTCGCTAATTGTCTTTCGATTGTATATCCGAGTATAATCGATACTTGCGGTTTTATACTGGTGCAATGGTGATTTCTCATTGGCTGAACAATTGAATTATAATGAATAGGTGTACTTTGATGAGGTGCATTAAAGGGCTACTACCATTATGCAACGAGCCTATAATTATATTCATTAAGACGCAAGTATGTTTGTATATGAAACGAGCGCAAGCGAGTTTCATAATTTTCATACGAGCGTCTTAATTACCATTATAGGCAAGTTTCATACGACTTTTTATGCTCGGCCATATTTCTAACTTGAAAATATTCAGAAGTATTCATTTTATTTGTATTTGACTCAAGATCGGAAGTGACCTTGTGCATAGCTCGTGTGAGATGTGCGCAGACGCGAAAGTATTGATTTTTTCAGAGGAACAATAATGTCATTGACATGTAGAGAATAACATGAACTAATTTTGGTATAACCCGGAAATTGATTTAGAATTGAAAGACGAGATGACAAATTGAATTTATTTGAATATTATTTACAATTAACGCTAATTATTATAGTAACAGAACATAACCTTCTGCGACAGTATTGGATTTGCAGCCTCCGTGACGTTTCGTTAATTGTCTTTCGATTGCATATCCGAGAATAATCCATACTTGCAGTTTTATAATGGTACAATCACAGTCTAGTATATACAGTCGCGAAGCTCAATACGTAGTAAATATGCAAACATTAGGTAGTTGCTCACCACTAGGATCGCTAATATCGCCTCATTACAGGCAATGCAAAATAGTACCGTCACAGTCTATTGTTTCTAGCACCTTCAAAACTCAAGCTTCGTGACTGTATATTAGACTGTGGTACAATGGTGATTTCTCATTGACTGAACAACTGAACTATAATGAATAGGCGTACTTTAATGAGGTGCATTAAAGGGCTACTACCAGGTGTATAATTACTACATTTCGGCATGGTCGAGCATAAAGATATTTACCACAGACATATGTAGCTAGTAGGCGGTGTATGTAATGGAGGGGAAATGAAATGGCCACCCCATCTCATTATCTCCTGGCCTAGTTGGCTCATAAGTAGAGCCTTCTTGGTATCATTTATGAGGTTCAGACCTGTCTTCGGACAGTTGACTAAACAACATGTTAAACTAGCAATTCAACGATAATGAAAACAATAGTGAAGAGCATAGCATAATAGTTTCAAATTGAGCCTAAATGAGTCTTCCTGTTGTCCGATTTTGATAAACGAGTCAAAGAATGAAATACATTGCTCCATTTCTCCACTATGAGCGGGCTTAATTTATACCACAAAGGAGAGAATGGTTCAAGTCCGTTTGTGAAGAATAAATCATGCAACTTATGGTTATATAATGTAGCAATATATACCTATACACTTACCTTTGTGGAAGAATATAATGCACTGCTGATAGTTTGTAGCATTAGACGCGTTCAATATTAACGTGGATCAATAGGGATGATATGATCAAGGAAGCCATGATAGTAGTTTCTGTAAAATCAATAGGTTCGTTCCAGTGTTGCCAAGTCAGCGGTTTTGTAGCTAAATCTGGTGTTTTCACGACAACGGTCAGCTACAGAATTTTATCGTCAGCGGCTAGCTATTTATTTGCCGTTTTTTGATGATTCCGACAGAGGGAGACAGTATTTTGAAGTTTTTTTTTTTTTTTGTAACGATGTTATAATTGTTCCTATATGTACTTACGGATAATAATATTAGTTAAAATTAAACCAGAGATTAATATGGTATTATCATAATTTTTCATTGTGCGAGTGTAAAATATCAACGTTTTATGTTAACTCTATTTGGTACAATCATGTCCATATCCTGCCTCATCCATTCTTGTTGTACAAAAAATAAGGCATGCCACATTCGTTAAACTCTTCATGCATGCATTGTTTTTGTAAATGAATTGATATATTTAATCATATAGAGTAGATAATGAACTGAATTATTATTTTCATTTATGATAACTTATATTATGATTCATTCGTTCATAGTGTTCTGCCCATGAGCAGGTCTTTCACTGCAAACCCAGCATTCTCCAGTCTTTCCTACTTTATGCCTTCCTCTTTGTCTCATATGATTGATATATCTTAAAGTCGTCGAATATTATTTAATTTATCATTCCGCATTGTAGTTTATGTAACACTGACATACTTAAACTTAAAACCAGACTCATTATTGGCAGGCACGTCACCAGCTCGGTGTGAAATCAGATTTCGAACGGACTGGTATGGTTCTGAATATGATTGTTTCCAAAGTGTCCAGTATTGTGTTCTTGATCTACTTCATTCAATTTTGAAGAAATATGTCAAGTAAAACTCCATACGCACAAATGTTTAGAGATGTGAAAAAAAAAAAAAAAAAGTTGGAAAGCTCGATGTAAATGGTGTAAGGTGGTATTGAATGCAAAATATTCAGTTTTAATTGTCCATACGATTTTACTTACAACATAGATCCTACAAGGTGATACAGACTTTCCATAATTTAGTCTACATTTTTTATAAAATTCTCCAGTTCTTAATACTGTATAGTTCGTATTTCAAATTTGGGAGTGATGCGTTAAGAAAAATCTGGAGTTTTTCAACTACAATTTAACGGGTTTTTTAAGCTTGTGTAGTGGTAAATGGAATTCTGAGTTGGCAACACTGGTTCGTTCCAACAACTGTCAGGGCCTGTCCGTTACTATCGTGAGCATGCGCAGTAGACAAAAAGCGTTCCAACACCAACGAGGAAGTCTACTCTTTCTAACTCGTTGTCCAACAAAATCCGAACCGGCAACATGTACTACGGTCGGGCGTTCCAACAACCTTTTGACACGGGTTCGGAACGGTCAGAATAGTCAGTGGATTGACGCAAGTACTGAAGAGTACGCGAGACGCGCATGCGCATAAGCTCACCAACGTCTCCTGGATACTGAAGAAAGACATGATCGACTGTTCACATCAATGAGGTTAAGATGAAAAGTAACATTGCAGACGAATAATAAAACTAGAGATATTTAAATTTTCGCCAAGAAGAAAGGGAATGGAATTTATTTGGGTATTGAAATAGTTAATTACAATTTCAACATGCAGCTTTGGTTAAAAGTATAATAAATAACGTACGTAAATTAATAATTAAAAAAATAACTATTTTTAGATGATAATCCCCCAGTACAAGACACTGAATTATCGAAATTCTTGCCTTCCATATTTTTTGTAATCTTTTTATAGAAAATAATGGAAATTCTATTTTCTGCAATTAGAATTAGCTGCGAAACGATAATTAAGCATCCCGTTCTTAGCAAAGATGATCACAGTTACAGCTTCTCTGGATTTAGTACGTAACGGTCCGCGAAAGCGTTCCAACAGCGTCCAATCCAGTTTCAATCCCATATCAGATGCTCAACTAGCGCATGCGCATAAGGTCCGTAACACACTTCACAAGAGTTTTCGCTGGCGAGAAATGTGTTGCGAGAAAATTAATAAATTGATAACGTGGATTCAAATGGACGTCCACACACTGGAAGAGATTCTCGTTCGAGGCAAAAACCTCGCGCGAGTTTCGCTGGAATCGGTAGCTCAGCGAATTTTCTTCACACAATTATCAAAGATGTTTGACATTTATACTCTTTATGACGATTGAATGTAGAAAAAGATATCACAGGTGGCGATGAATTATATTGTTTTTATTTGAAAACGAGGAAAGATGGCTGATAATTGCAGTCAGAAACTTATCGAACTTTTACGATATCACCCGTAGGCCTATTTATATGATACACGGGATGGAAACTATAAAAACACGAAACTTAAAGAAGAAATCTGGATAGAAATATCTGAAAATAAATAGGTCTATATTTTATTTTGTTGTGATTTAATAGTATTGATTAAACATTTGAAATAATGTACCTATATCTCTTAACAGTTTACGTAATTTTAATCAGAATATAGCAAAGAATTCTCTATCATATCATGAATGGCAAAAAAAAAAAAAAAACTGTGGTCCATTGAACCTGAAATAACGCCTAAACGTATCATCATTCAAATCGAAACCAGTGTCCAAAACTCGCCCTTATTTTTGTAAGATACAATGTGATTTTCAGATATTTCTGGCTTTAATTTTAGGCCTACTTCTTCTTTTCATGAACAAAATACGTTCATGTAACTCCATTTCCTCATCATCAGAATGCTTAGATTCAACAAAGCGTTCGAACGTAATTTGTAAAGTCCGACAATATACTTACAGGTTATGTATTTAAGTACGACAATATACGTAAATACATAACCTTTAATATTTCCCCCAACGAGTGAATACTATAATCAGATAAATGCTTTCTGCATGAAGGCAGTGCATAGATGATCGTAGCGAGGTGTGATCTGTGATAGCGAGAACTCGCCAAGTGTGTGGAGGAAGGCTCTTCGCCTCTTTCTCGCAACACATTTCTCGCTGGCGAAAACTCAAGTGTGTTATGGGCCTAAGATGGTACAGGAACCGTACATGAACTGATCCATGAACCGTTTGTTGGAACGAACCTAAAGTCGCCAACAACCACTGACAGTGAGAAAAAAACTGTCCAAAACTATTACAGTTGCCAGGAAATGCTAGAGACAGAGAAAGAACCAGTGAGAACGGATCACGCAAACAGTAAAATGGGATAAACTGTAAAACAATGAACGCCAGTTATCCCCACCCTAGTCGTCCTATTCCTCCCTTCTAATGTCAATTCTCATCTCAGCACCTTTCAGTTTATCTGATGTTGTTGCTTGTGTGTAAGCTGCCTTTGTTCAAAACGTTGTAAAACACTAGATGGGATTTCATAGAAAAACCATTTTCCTATGTTGCAAAGTCCAAACCTATTTCTTAGATTCGCTAAGAGGATACTTATTTTGATCCTGTTTTTAAGTTTTTTTCCTCAGAATATTTACCTGGCTAAAAACTCGCTCCAATTCCGCATTTGAATGTGGCAACCTCACATCAATAAGCCAATGAAACTAATTCGGAAAAAGGATTTTCACCAGCAGAATCTTTATATTGATTAACTTCTTTCCAAAATTCTACAGTGGTAATCTCATTGACCCATTCGTTAAGTGTACCGTATGTTTCTCCACAGGTTTTCAATTTTATCAATCTCAGCTTCATACCCTAAAGCTATAACCAAATCAGTAAGAGGTGGATTAACTGGTTTTAGAACTTCACTGGCACTAAGCAGTGACATTTTCTTGAGAATCTCTACATTTTCAGGGAGCCTGTTCCAGTTATGTCAGGTTCTTTCATTGCAAATAACACACCTTTCGCGTACATTATTCTGGATGTCACCTAACAAGTTGGAACTTATCCGATCATTTTCAACCGAAAAGATAAGATATCGGGATGTATCAATATCGTCGTCAATTCTACACTTTAAGGATGAATATTATAGCCAAAGGATTTAAAATTTTGTCACTTATTAAACGTACCTATCAAATTTGTTAGTGAATCTAATAATTTTGTGGCATCTGCATTTTCTGACTCGAATAGTTTACATATAACGTGTTACTATTTGGTTGAGAAGCATTAGTCATCCAAACTTCATAGCCACCGGCGTGGCTCAGTCGGTTAAGGCGCTTCCCTGCCGGTCTGAAGTTGCGTTCGGGCGCGGGTTCGATCCCCGCTTGGGCTGATTACCTGGTTGGGTTTTTTTCCGAGGTTTTCCCCAACCGTAATGTGGATGCAAGGTAATCTATGGCGAATCCTCGGCCTCATCTCACCAAATATGATCTCGCTATCACCAATCTCATCGACGCTAAATAACCTAGTAGTTCATACAGCGTCGTTAAATAACCAACTAAAATAAAAAAAAATCCAAAGCTCGTAATAATACTTACATTTTCTGCTCAACCTTCTTTGAGACTTAGACGTTTCATTACAAACAGCATGGCTTTTATGCAGGAACTATATACCTACTATTACGAATCCGAAAAAATTGGATCGCTAGAGTTTTCACATAACCATTATGGGAAAATATGGAAAAACCAAGTCAAGTAGAGATTCGATTCTCACTCCAGTTTGCAGCAGAGTGTCGTCAGAAGTATGATTTGATGACAGAGGACACAATGTGAAAAAAAAAAAAAAAGAACCAGGTATACCCCAATGTATTTTTTATTCTTATGCTATATAAAATGTTGATATATAGTCTAATTTATCACATTCAAATTAGGTTAATTTTTGCATTGTTGCCAGACAGTACAATATGTGTAGCTGAAAACCATCAAACTCCACAAATATTAGCAAAGAATGTATGAAGTTACCAATATTTGCTGAATCACATTCTTCATAGGACGCACGCAGAGAAAGTGCTTGAACTGCGCGACATTCCACTATGGCGACAATTCTTTGAAGAATATTCCTCCAATATTTTTACGTGACTGGAAATATTTAAACAGTTTTCTCTCCATCGTCTCTACAGTGTGCACTATAGATTTTTTGTAAGCTATTTCACGACGCTTTATCACCATCTTAGTTTATTTAGCGTCTGTATGTGATGAAAGTGATAATGCCGGTGAAATGAGAAGGCTTCTCGTCTGCGAGGAGTTGTTTACGCTTTCTTATAAAACTCAGATCGAAAAATACTTCCGACAATGTCCGCATTTGAGAGATATCGCGATTGTGTGCAGGTGTTGAAGGCAATTTACGTTACTCATCGTTGAGAAAGACCAGAATAATTATATTTGAAAGGTTCCTCGTCTGTGTGCAGGAGTTTGTTTTTCAGGCCACTCGATTGAAAGAAATACATCAAGTTTGACAGTTTTCTCACTCCTGTGCACGCGTGCATCGCTTTTGAGGGAGACTCCAAGAAACACCGGATTTCCAAGCTTTCCCACCTCTGTACACGAGTTCCTGCCCTCTTACGCCATTCGAATGACAGAAACAAATCCAACAAACACCGCATTTTCGCATGTGTGCGGGACTCGAAGCTTTTGTAGGGGTCTGGAATCTGATATCGTTTGCCATATACACCGCATTTCAAAGGTTTCTCGCGTGTGTCCAGGTGTTGATGTATTTTTACGCTACTCGATTTCGAGAGACACAACGTTTCTCGCCTGACTTTTGCAAGATTTCTCACCAGTGTGCACTCGTTCATGCCTTCTAAGATTACGCGACGCCGAGTAACACTTCCCACAAATATCACATTTAAAACGTTTCTCCCCTGTGTGAAGGCGTTCATGGCTTCTTAGATGACTAGACTGCCTAAAACATTTACCACAAACTCCACATTTGAACGACTTCTCACCCGTGTGAAGGCGTTTATGGCGTCTTAGACTACTAGACAGCGAGAAACACTTACCACAAACATCACATTTGAAAGATTTCTCATCTGTGTGAAGGCGTTCATGGGATCTTAGATGACTCAACTGCGAAAAACACTTATCACAAACATCGCATTTGAAAGGTTTCTCGCCAGTGTGAAAGCGTTCATGGCATTTTAGACTATTCACCTGCGAAAAAGACTTGTCACAAACATCGCACTTGAAAGGTTTCTCGCCAGTATGAAGGCGTTCATGGCATCTTAGATTACTCAACTGCGAAAAACATTTGCCACAAACATCGCACTTGAAAGGTTTCTCGCCAATGTGAAGGCGTGCATGGCATCTCAGATTACTCATATCCGAAAAACACTTGCCACAGACATCGCATTTCAAAGATTTCTCGCCTGTGTGAAGCCGTTCATGCCATCTCAGACGACTCAACTGCGAAAAACACTTGCCACAAATATCGCACTTGAAAGATTTCTCGTCAGTGTGATGGCGTTCATGACGTCTAAGGAGACTGGAAGCCGAAAAACATTTACCACAAACATCGCATTTGAAAGGTTTGTCACCAATGTGCAAGTGTTTATGCCTTCTGAGACTACTGGACATCGAGAAGCACTTACCACATACATCACATTTGAAAGGTTTCTCACCAACGTGCACAATTTTATGCCTTTTAAGTTTACTAGGCTGGTAGAAACATTTACCACAAACATCACATTTGAAAGATTTCTCACCAAAGTGCACGAGTTTATGCCTTTTAAGATTACTCGACTGCGACAAACATTTACCACAAACATCACATTTGAAAGGTTTCACACCAACGTTCACTTGTATATGCGTTGTAAGATCACTCGACCTTGAGAGGACCTTACCAGAAACATCATGTAAATGCGTCGTCGATTTTGCCGGATTGGAGAGACATTCTTTAGACATTTCGAATTGCACATGTTTATCTTCATGAGTTCGGGCTTGTTTTCCTGAGGAATCTGAATTCTTGGGAATCTCACACACAATCTCGTTCTCTTCATCTGCAATACTGTCGAATTCTGATGATAGAGACCTCTTCTTGGCAGCTGGAATCCTGACGAAAATATACTATCAGTCAATAGAATAGTCGCAACAAATACACATTAAAGTAATGAACTTCAAACCTAAACGAACTTATTTCACGAGAAGAAACGTTACCAATAGAGATACAATGCAATAAAAACATTACGAGTTATGCTGGAAATATCAAAATTTCTCAATCCCATGATTCCCAATTAATAGCTGGTTGGACTTTGTATTAAGAATTCTCTGTCTAAAGTCTCCTGCCAGTTAGGTTTTTGGACAATTTTTGTTCTAAAAACACTATATTATTATATATATAATTAAACGTGAAAAATTAATGTTTCCGTGTCCTTAAAAGCAAGTAAAATTACGTTTTCATGTTACATTCTCAATTGAAATAATTGCATGTATATTATGAGTATTACCATTAATCGAATGCTATCCTACAAAGGAAAATCATTTACCTTTGCTTCATCGTTTTTGGACATAATTTTGTAAGTTTGTACGATTGCTTCCCAATTCGTATTTCAACGGTGTATATCATGAGTTGTGGTTTATTGTTGTGCTACATAGAATGTTAATATATAGTTTTTTTATCACTTTCAAATTAGGTTAAGTTTTGCATTGTTGCCAGACAGTACAATATGTGTAGCAGAAAAGCATCAAACTCCACAAATATTTGCAAAGAATGTCTGAAGTTACCAATATTTGCTGAATCAAATTCTTCATCAGACGCACGAAATGAAAGTGCTTGAACTGCGCGACATTCCACTATGGCGACAATTCTTTGAAGAATATTGTGCCAAAATTTTTACGTGACTGGAAATATTTAAGCAGTTTTCTTTCCATCGTTTCTACAGTGTGCACTATAGATTTTTGTAAGTTATTTTACGACGCTTTATCACCATCTTAGTTTATTTAGCGTCTGAATGTGAGGAAAGTGATAATGCCGGTCAAATGGGTCCGAGGTCCAGCACCGAGAATTAAGGCTGGTTCACAATAAACCGGAAGCGGAAACGACAAAGAGAACGAGAACAGATATAATGTTAAAATAAATTTATTTAAATGCAAGCTTCCATAATAGTTACTTTTGAATGCACACTCTTAAATACAATTATTTTAACAATATTTCCGTTCCCGTTCTGGTTGTCGTTTCCGTTGCCGGTTTATTGTGGAACCAGCCTTTATGTAGCATTTGCTCATATTGAGTTAAGGGAAAATCTAAAAAAAACTCAACCAGGTAATTTGCTCCGACAGAGAATCGAATCTGGGCCAACTGGTTTCGCGGCCAGAAGTGGTAACCGTTACTCCAGAGGTGTGGACTCGCTCTAGATATAAGTGGAATTATGCCAGTTCTATGTTGAGATGAGTTTTCGTGCTCATTAACACGCACATTTGCAGTCTTGCATTCAATGAATCCGGAATTTGAAAAGTGAGGCATATTTCCACCGACTAGCCTACAGGGGGCTCAAATCACTGTGAATGTGCCTTTTTATATCGTTGTCTCTCCGTTTTGACATTTCAATTTTATATTATCCTGCTCTTCGATAATTTCTTTACTAGAGTGTAATGGCGAAACATTTGTTTCAGATAGTTTCGGATGTAATGGACGTTGATTCTTCAAAGTATGTTGCTGTTTTTGAGAGCCAGAATGAAAATATGTACTAATGTTTGGTACTTTTGTAAATTTCTCTTTTTTCCTTTCAACTCGCCACTTTCCTTTTATAAGAACTTGGCCTCACTTAATATTCTTTTTTCATTCATTGTCAATATTAAAACGTGCCCAAACAAAGAAAATATAATTCTCTGATACCAACACAACCTCCAACACGACTATGCCATGAAGCATATAAAAACTGTGTATTATGAAAACTGTGGAACCCGCATGAACTGTGAATGTACATTGTTACATTGCACAAAGATATTCACCATTACTTAAGAATTAAATTACTTACTGCTACAAATGGATTGGAAGTCTGGAATTTCGGCAGTTTTTAGTCCACAATAACGTACAAAATACGAGGATAAAGTAATTCGAATACCTATACACGTTTCATTGATACATTTCCATATTGCTCTAATTATATGGTTTAAAGATTTCCATTAATTTTTTAATGTAGTGGAGAATAATAAACAAAAGAACATGTGACAGGAATGTCCTAATTCTTAATACCAATCGCTTTGTCAAAACACAACACCAAGGCCCGTCGGTAACAGCTGTTCGACAACGACATCTAAAGACCTTGCACTACACAACAATGCAGACATCTCACCAGGTTTCAGCTAGCTGTAAGCATGTTTCGGAAACTCATAGAAGGCAAAAAGCTTTCTCCGGTCATTAGGCCTACATAATGGAATACAACAATAATTTGGCATATATAAACCTATTATTAAGAGCATTTAAAATACCAATACACTACGTAAATCCTCAATGTTTATACATTGGAAAAACAAATGCAGACGCCAAGCGCATCCCTGCACGTACACGCACGCTATCTGTTGGTGCTAGTTCAGAGATACAGCCCTTCTGAAGGTGCTGCTAGCCAGTCACTGAAAGGGAAGTTCCAAACGCAATGAACTCTCTACAAAAATTCGCACACCACACTCACCATTCCGTGAAAATCTCGTTGTCCTCTGCTGTTCCTTCCACCCTTGGCTCCTCATTCACTGTGTCCAAGTCACTCTGCTCTTCCTAACACAGAGCAAACAAAACAGACAGATAGCACAATTTACATTAACAAACGAGCAACGATTCTATATGCCACAGAAATGCATGTAAATCGTATTATGACAGGAGAAGTTTTGTTAACAGAGGACTATTCTTGGGGCAGATATTTCATGGGGTAATTCTTTTCCTTATATAACAGCGTTGTTGAAGCTTTTTTCAACATGTGGCAAAATAAAAGTGTAATCTAAACTACCACGACACACTCACATAATCGAAAGGTGTAGTTCCCAAAGAGCGCGTGGAATTTTAGGAGGAAACTACAGTTGTACTATAATATACAAATAAAATGAAATTAATGTATATGCATTAATATATAAAGTACAATATTAAAAATTTTATAGGCATTATTATTGTCAACAAACGGGGGAATGATAATTTAATGTATGGTGAATTGGCGCATGTTGCAAAAAGATTGATAACAGAAACAAATTACATAATATTCACTATTTGAAGTAACAGAATTTTTGTATCTGTATTGAAGTTTATGATAGAGATGTAAAATACACTGATACAAAATAATTACAATTAAATGTAAGTGTGTAATTGAATAGGAATATTGAGAATCCCCACACGACCACAAAAGTAAAATTTTCGGGAACAACAAAAAACAACACATCTATTTTTTTATTTTAGTTGGTTATTTAACGACGCTGTATCAACTACGACGTCATTTAGCGTCGATGAGACGGATGATAGCGAGATGGTATTTGGCGAGATGAGGCCGAGGATTCGCCATAGATTACCTGGCACTCACCCACAGCTTCTATTACTTCATACTTTGAACCCGTAAAAAATATATGTGGTTAAATAGAATTAGTCTAAGATTTTTAGTAAATTTCAATCCTATGCGACATTTATTTTCCGTGAAAAAAAATAAAAGCCGTTGGATATGTTTTGTTACTCAATATTTTGAACATAGGCTACATTAATTAGCAGAATACAATAAAATATTACATCTTTAATCACAACAAGTGGTTACTTTGCAAAACTGTCACAGATCATCATCAATACAGAGTGTTTCAGAATTCCTACTACAAACTTCTAGGCATTGTAAAGTTTTGATTAGGAACCCGTGTGCAGAAATATATCGTTTCGATGCAAAATAAGTTTGAAGATTGAGTCGATTTAAAATCTCCCGATTGACGGTACGCAAAGAAAATGGGCTGAGGGCGACATCTGCAGTCCTTAGATATCGTCTGTCTCGTCCTGTACTGCTCAATGACTCAATCGCAACTGATGTGAAAGTGGATTCTGTAGAACTGCTTGTAAACAGAAGACACACAATATCACGTAGTGCTGAGTAGATGTTGAACAGGATAAATGGTAAGGACATCCTTGACGTATTCCTGTCTCAATTTGACTTCCTTCTGACATTTCTTCTCCTATCCTGACTTTCAATCGTTTCATATAAATATTACTGGACAGTCTTAACTCCCTTTCTTTTTTGTAGGTTATTTTACGACGCTTTACCAAAATCTTAGGTCTCTCTTTCTAATCTACGCCAATTTTCTTAAGGAACCCCATTTGTTTATTCTGTTATAAGCCTTTTCTAGGTCCACAAATAATATATACACTTCTTTATTCTACTCCAGGTAGGACCGATTCTCTGTAGCAGTGCAATTGCATCTCTCGTATCTTTTCCTTCCCTAAGCCAAACTGCTCTTCTTCCAACTATTCTTCCATATTAGAATATAATATAAACCTCTATTCAGTATTTGTAAGAGACTCTTCGCCGAGTGCGATATTAGACTGAAAGTCCTGAACCCCTTCATTTGCTAGCATTATTTTCATCGGTAGTGGAATCAACACTGTCTCCGTAAAATCTTCAGGCCCTTCGCCTTTCTCGTATATTTCGTTGCATAATGATATAATTTCTTTCTTATGTTCACCCAAGCATTTCACTAATTCAATGGCGGCTCTATCATTTCCTGTTGCTTTCCCATTCTTCATTTCCTACCTATATTAAAACTGAATGAACTTCAGTGACAGAAAAAAGGACGTAAACTATACAATACTTTGATGTATGCTGTATCGATCTGGATGAATCAGGACATGCATTCGTTGTTCTGCACTCACCTCAGGTTCACGTTTCACCAGAGGAAACGAAATCGGCACCGGATCTTCCTCAAATTTTATCTCAGTTGTGAGACCTTGGCTTTGGTCCTCATATTCCTCCTTTATACCAGTCACATAATGATCCGAAAAATTCCGTTCCTGCAGTACAAAGACACATCTTAAATGAGCAATTTATTACAGTGTTAGAAGACGACTTCTAACTTTACTAGTTGTTCTCTATGTGTCCGCATGCCATAGCCTGATCACAACACACAGCATGTTCTTTACATTATGATGAATAAGGCCAGACCACATATGTAAATGCTTATTGTAATGCAAAAACATCTGTTATACACATATAACACTTTTATTGAGCCACCAATGCTTCTCGGCAACAAAACAAAAATAAAATTGAAATTTGTTATACATGTTATTAAGGTCTGTGATGATGGATACGCAAAAACAACTGTTCGCAGTATTTCAATATTTAGGCCATTATCCCACACAATATAGTACAGTGAATTATATTGTAACATACCTTCAACACTCTGTTAGATTAACAACAATATTTCCATAGTTTTGTAGAAAAAAATGAAACACTGGATTGCTCTGTTGCCAGCACACAATATTTTTAGGATGACTGTACTCAATGGCTAGAAATTCCTTGTGTAAGAAGGGAAACTGTGAAAAAAACTACTATTTCCTCCTTTTGTTCCATTTAAATAGCTGCAAAAAAGGAAATATTCCCAATTATCCCTACCTCCCTCACTCTATCACCTCTACCCTCCTTTCCTATGTTTCACTTATTCGGAGATGGTACACTACAAGTATATTGCTTCGTACCGACAAGTACTCAAAACATTATACCATTCAGCTACCACACAGTTCGACAAGAAGATTTGGCAATGTCATTTGAACAAGTATGAGTGGGGAACATTGTGGGACATGGAAATTATTCACTGTCAAATTCGTGAATTGTACCACTATCTGAATTAGAAACAGACTACGGCACAAAGGGTCATGTTGTGTTTAGAGGCGTGAGAGAGAAATCAGTAAGCAGAATCATAAAGATAGTAAAATACAAAATTTTGGTATACGCTGTACTGCATTGCTAAGGCAGTCACATTTTCTTTCCATGATTGTACATTAACAGTTCCGCATATGTTAATTCCTCACACATTACACTTCTCTTATATAATTGGTTGTCAGGAAAAGTTAATAGCGGGGGAAATAAACCCAGATCGATTATCTCTTCCAAAGGAACTTACTTTTATTTCTATGGCCACATTGTATTATGAATACTGCTATCAGTAGACAAGAGAAGAATCTGGAATGAAGTTCCCACAACAAAACAAATCTGTATTTTTAGAGGGAAATCATAGAGAGCATTGCAGCATTACAAGAGAAAAATACGGTCACCTACACGAAATAATTTGGTCGCTGCGTTCGGATTGTTATTACAGTATCGGTCACAGTATCCAAATTACATTGCTACAATTCTAATTTCGTAAATTAAAAAGCTGTTATTACTGTAGGACTTAATAAGCTTCGCGTCATCCTTTTCATTATGTCTTCGATATTACCGGGATTGAAGGTCTTGCAATCGATATATTTGCCATGACAATCCCTATTTCGATCTGGCCCATACAGAAATCCATTTTGAATTCTCTGGTCAGAATTCTGAAAGGAATCCGGTCATATGAACAGAGGCGATTCGGCGAAGTGGGTAATGATTCATGTAAAATAAAGCAAAGAATAAAAATCCGAACATGTCATACGGATCGATTCTGGTAAGTGGAGGCCTACGTTAACAGCAGCAGGATGGCTGAACATAGCTAGCGTAATTTATGAAAATGTTAAATGATAGGCCAATTCTTGAAATAATGGCGCCAATACCTCTATGTAGAGCTACAAATAAAACAAAATTACTTATTTGAAGAAGTGAAAGTATTGAGAATTTTAGACAAACGCACAGAGACAGTCGTGTTCTTAAGTACAATATATTACCAAACACACTGTGGAATGTGTAGCTTGGCTACCGTTAAGAGGAAGTGCAACTGGCAAATTTGCTTTCAAATTTAAAACAAAAAGTGAGATAACAGTTCAACATTAGACATCTCTGCAACAAGGCATAACCATTAATAACAAATAGTGATGATACTTTTCCTGTCTCTAGGCCAAAGAGTAATGTATAAACCTATCAAAATATACCATAAATATTAGAAGACAGTACATTCCTTCAGCTCCACTCACCTCAGGTTCATCTTTCACCACAGGAAAGGAAGTTGGCACAGGATTTTCTTCAAATTTGACTTTGGATCTGAAATCATTGGTCTGGTCAACATATTCCATCTTTACACCAGCCATATGCTCATCCATAAGATTCCGTTCCTGCAGTAAAACGAGACATCATAATTGGGCACTTTGGGATTAGTGTAACCAAAGGAAAGAGGACAGCAAAATGGGCTCATTATTAAATAATTTTGAGTACCTGGAAGGCATAACAAAAGCCTGAACTAACCTCATCTGTCATAGATTCGTATATGCAAGATATACCAAATCCTAAACTAACCTACCATGTCACTCATTCGTATATGCAAATCATAAACAAAGTCTAAACGAACCTGTCACAGATTCGCATATGCACGGAGTACTGAAAGCCTAAAGTAACCTAACCTAATCTAATAAATTAAGTATATTATATAATTATTTCTATGCCCACATTGTATCATGAATATTGCTATCAGTAGAGAAGAGAAGAATCTGGAATGAAGTTCCCACAAAAAAATAATTTCTTATATTTTAAAGGGAAATCATAGAGAGCATTATAGCTTTAGAAAATAATAATGTATTCCATCCTTTCCTCATTCAAAGGTAGTTCAAATAAATTAACTTCCTGGAAGTCGCAAACAAATAACAATATGAGTATTTATACCTATTTGCAGTTTTGAATATGATTTCAAATTACACTGGTTGCTCTCTGCTTCCATATAGCCAGTACCTGGTTTATTACTCGTAGCATTTATATCATAGGTAAGAAAAATTCAATGTTTAATTAACGGGAAGCAGACAATAAAGGTAGACGCTCACTTACAGGAAATAATTTGGTTGCTGCGTTCGCACTTTTATTATAGTATCGCTCACTTGTCCGCATTTCCGAATGAATCATCAAATAGTATTGTAATTTACCGCTAGAGCGCATTATTTCATTGCAGTGTTCTGAACTGAACCTGAAAATAAAGTGAATATCTCTGTAAATTAAATAAATTATGAAGGACATATCTAAATAATTTAGTATTTTCTCAATCTCATCTGATATTTCTTTCTCGAAATCTAATTTCGCAAATTAAAAAGTTCTTCATACTGTAGGAATTAAAAAGATAAGCTTCGCGTCGTCCTTTTTCATCACATCTTCGATATTACCACGATTGAAGGTCTTGCAGTCGATATATTTGCCATGACATTCTCTATTTCGATCTGGACCATACAGATATCTATTTAGATTTCTCTGGTCAGAATTCTGAAGGGAATCCAGTGATACGGACAGAGGCAATATGGCCAAGTGGGTGATTATCCATTTAAAACAATGTAAAGATTAAAAATCCGAACGTGCCATACGGATCCATTCTAGTAAGTGGAGCTTACCTTAGCAGGAGGAGAATGGCTGAACATAGCTAGCGTGCGTACACACACAGAGAATACACTTACAATATTCAACTAAAAAAACGCACGCACGCACACACAAAATAGAAAATATAGAATTTAATTGGAACATGTACATATTATGCAATATTCTGAGCATTCTACTATGGTCGCTCTATTAGGTAGTGTAATTTATGAAAATGTTAAAAGATAGGCCAAGTCTTGAAGTAATGGCGCCAATACCTGTACCTAGAGATACAAATAAAACAAAATGACTTATTTGAAACCGTAACATTATTGACAATTTTAGACAAAGGCACAGACACAGCAAAAAGAAGTCGTGTCCTTAAGTACAACATATTTCCAAACACACTGTGGAATGTGTAGCTTGGCAACCATTAAGAGGAAGTGCAACAAGCAATTTTTCTTTCAAATTTAAAACAAAAAGTGAGATAACAGTTCAACATTAGACTTCTCTGCAACAAGGCATAACCATCAATAACAAATAGTGATGATGCTTTTCCTATCTCTAGACCAAAGAGTAATGTATAAACCAATAAAAATATACCACAAATATTAGAAGAACACAGTGCATTCCTTGAGCTCAACTCACCTCAGGTTCATCTTTCACTACAGGGAAAGAAATTGGTTCCGGATTTTCCTCAAATTTCACTAGAGATGCGAAATCATGGCTCTGGTCAACATACTCCATCTTTACACCAGTCATATGCTCAAACAAAAGATTCCGTTCCTGCAGTAAAACGAGACATCATAATTGGACACTTTGGGATTAATGTAACCAAAGGAAGGCGGACAGCAAAAATGAGCTCATTATTATATAATTTTGAGTACATGCAAGGCATAACACAAGCCTGAACTAATCTCATCTGTCATAGATTCGTATATGCAAGATATACCAAATCCTAAACTAAGCTACCATGTCACTCATTCTTATATGCAAATCATAAACTAATTCTAAACGAACCTGTCACAGATTCGCATGTCCACGGAATACTGAAGGCCTAAAGTAACCTAACCTAATCAAGTGTAATAAGTATATAGGCCTACATATTACATTTATTTATTCATTATAAATTGTTAGCTTATTTTCTGGCTTCTGTGATGGTCGACAAGCGTATGTTCCTCTTTCCCCAGCATGGTATGAGAACGGCTTCAGAAAAAAATCACAGAGAACTTAGCGCACAAGTACTTTTGGTGATTTTGGAACTGAAAATCGTTGAATTTGTAAAGTAGTTTCAGTGGAGCTGGCGTTGAAAAACGAATGATTATGTAGCGATATATAAATATATATATAAGCGGGACAGAAAAAAAAAGGGAGCACATATTTAGACAATTTTGAGTATATACTATGCAAGGCATAAGAAATTAACTTAACCTTACCTGTCACTGATACATATAGAAAAGGCATAACAAAAGCCTCAGACTAACCTATCACAGATTCGTAGATGCAAGGCATACCAAGAACCTAAAGTGATGTAATATTTTTTTTTTTATCCAATGCCACCAGGTTGTCTTTCCGACATTTCTGGTCTTCTCTCCTGGCCGTGGCTTAATTGTAACCCACTTCTGAGCTTGGGGCGCCTGGAAGGCGGAGTTACATTACCCCGATGATGTGATAGGATGATTATGATAATGTAGTGCCAAGAGAGGTCTTAAACCTAAACTTAACCTAAATTCCAGACCTGGACGAACACAGGAATAATCCCCTTTGAAGGAAAGGGCTCTAACCGGGAATCGAACCCGGGACCTCATGAACTATAGCCAGAAGCTCTGACCACTAGACCATGAGGCTGTATATAATATATAATATAATATAATTTAACCTGTAACAGATTTGCAAATAGGAATAGGTAGAAGCGTATCGTGATATTAAAGCTAGTAATATACAAACAATCTAGTAGGAAAGGAAATAACTATTTGCTAGTTTTGCCAACATGACAAATAAATTTTTTAACAATATATCCCTATTATCTTAACTTTCTCTCTATATGAAAAAACTAACAGTTAACTCATTTCACAATTAAAAAAAATAATAATAAATTAAATTTGAAAGCTAGTTGTACAGTAAACAAATGCCAGTCTTCGATATCGCACCACACCAAACACGGGACTGACGTCTGATTAATTACGGGTGATTAGGGGATGGCTAAGTGACATTAATTCAAGGAATGGGACAAGGTTAGTGGGTTAGTCCAGAGATTTATTAAAGTGAAATGACGGCGAGAAATTTTGTAGTGTGGGGAGATACTTAAGTTTCACCCACACAAAATACACAATTATTATTATTATTATTATCATCATCATCATCATCATCAAGAAACTATGAATATTATATATAAATCCCACAGGGATAGCTGCCTTTCGGTAAGGGTTGCCAAAAGACACAGCATACTAAACAAGTAGAAATAAAAATACACACTTGTGTTATCACACTCTCTCTTGTAGAAAACATCAGCTCACCTCAGCCTCACACCTTACTATGGGAAAAGTGATCACAACTGGAGATTCTTGAGATTTGTTTTCTGATATAATAGTCGTAGCAATTCATCTTTATCCAATTCTAGTTTTCACAAATCATTTGACCGCCAGTTGGCCGTGAGCAGGAACTAAGGAAGCCGTGATTATTGCTGGTAAAGGTTCGCTGTAATATAAAACCAGCAACCGCGTATTTAAAAAATTAATGTGAACGAAATAAGACTTCACTTGATTCGTAGGCCTATCCAGTGAGTGGCCTGGGGATGGATCTCCCAACATCGCCATCACATACATCTATTGAAATGTCTAGTGTTATTGCATATCCAGTAGGAAAACTTTGACTGAGAAAGGAAAAACTTAATGCCGCAAAGAAACTAAAGCCATACTTTGAGGATAATGTTGAAGTATTTTATGAGCAGACTGAACAGTGGACCCAACTGTGATGTGAGAAAATGAAAGTGGGATATTTAATAAATTATTAAATTTTCATATTTCAAAAAGTTAAATTTCAAATTGCTCGAATTCATGATAAAATGTTATGTATATAGTATTACATATTAATGAATCTCTTTTTTTTTACACTAAACCCGTTTTCATTATATTTAATCCCTGTCGAAACACATTATTTGTTAAAAAGGCGCACGTCTAACTGATTTAAGTGGGGCATGATTGGTTATATTTCCAAATAGACTTCTCACGAATTTGAGTTAAGTATAATTTCCTAATTTGGATTATTCAGAAAAGTAATAATTTTAAATTATTAAGCAAGAAATAGTTTTTTGTTTCTCCTGTAAAATTTCTCTTTCTGGACATCGGCCCCTTTAACATTTGAAGTATACTGGTAATGCCTGTAGTTACAGTTTCAATTTAGTGAAATAAGGATAACTATTGCAGTTACAGGACATTCCTTTTATACAGAATACGGAAGACAATTATTTTCTACATTGCATGGGTGACCGTGAAGAAATCACTTCACATAGAAGTACTTGATCGTCGTTTAATTCTAGATAGAGCGAGGATTAAAATCTTTAAGAGAGAAGAAACAATAACCACACGAGTCTGTAGGACTGTATATACTCTTACCTATAATACGCTATATATGAACATTCATACTGTTTATGGATTATACACACAAGATAACGGAATTCAACGACTTGTATTATGAGTAAAGATACTAGGCAGAGCTCTGATAGTGATAACAATGTTATAGTAATTGCTGTACAAAGAAGACGAGACTTGTTGCCTTTTACAGACGAAGTGTCGGTTTCAAAATACGAGAGATTCATTAAAGGAGTATTGGTATGAAAAGAGTATAACTCAACCACTGCCCACTAGAAATAAAATATGAAATGGAAGATCTGCTGATGTTGAACTCGACCGAATGGTCTCGCTATACTTACATCTGGTGAAAGTCTTGTCTCTATTGTGTCAGCGTCACCACATGATTGTACAGCTAATGAATGAAACTGGGTTCCATCTTATCACATCCATTACAACTAAAAAAACAACAGCAGAAAGGTAGAGTTTGCTGCTTGTGAGGCGTTCGAAATGATCTTTACATCACTGACTGTAACATATGTAGCAAAGAGTTTATTATGCATAAATTAGGAGTTAATTGTAACTCGTAGCCCTCTGATCCTTGCTATATCTCATACAGATTATAAAAGCACTGGCTGTTGTGAAGATTTGTTACGGCATCTTATTGATTGATATCAGAGAGTTCTTATGGAAAAAAGTGAGAATAAATGCATAGAGTGCATACATGGCAATGAATATTACGTAATTTTAAAGAATCAATACAAGGACCGTGATATCATTGATGTTTTTGTAAGCTGTACAGTCAACATGCTGGATTAATGTAATACAGTCGTCATTTTTGTAAGAAATTTTATGGGAGTAAAATGACATGATATAACTATACAAATTTACATTATTTTAGGGGACTAGGCCCACCAAGTCTCAAAGTATTACATTATCAAGAAAACTTCCAAACATCATAATTATATCACAACATATTATAAAAAAAACTATGGATGACAGATATAAGTCTGTGGAATTGATAAAATTTCTTAAGAAAATGGCGACTACATTACATTAATCAAACATAACCACCGTATAGGTTACAAAAACGTTCGCGGCGTCAACAAAAAAGTCCGGCCATCTATTTTACACAACAAAAAATTATGCAAGATTACACAAGTAAGAAAGTGTATAATAATATATTGTTTTTTCAAAACTTCAATTAATTGATAATACGGAAACAGTTAACAAGAAAGGTATAAAAATTATATGAAAACTAATTAATAATTAACAATTATGCGACTCAGTGGAAGTATACGAAACAATCTTTATTTAAATACGCAACAGGCCAAGTAAAACGGGACCTGGAAATATTACCAAATTGTATAAAAGACATGGCTAGGAACATCAGTGTTTTCAGATATAATAAAGTGCTATTAGGAACCAATGCTTTCAGGTTTTACACCAGTGAATGTCTGTACTATTTACAGTATCCTATTCACTGTCAGATTTTTGTAAACATTAGAATTTTTTTTGTACCGATATCGTGATTTCAAATATAGCAGAATAATACGGGATTCATGACAGCTTTACTTCTAGTAATTTATACTAATTAGGCAGATATGACTTCGAGAGAGTGGATGAGTTTAAATACCTGGGATCAACAGTTACTCATTCTAATGATATTTCATATGAAATAAAGCAGAGGTTAATGGCTGCCAATAGAGCTTACTTCGCCTTAAGAAAATTACATTGTTCAAGAATTTTATCTCGTACCACAAAGATAACTATCTATAAAACACTTATAAGACCTGTACTAGCATATGCTGCTGAGACGTGGTCCCTAACAAAAAAGGACGCTGGAAATTTCGATGCCTTTGAGAGGAAGATACTCCGTAAAATAATTGGCCCAGTATTCGAGAGAGGAAGATGGAGAAGGCGATATAATAATGAGTTGTATTCCATCTATAAAGATCCGCCTATTAGAAGAATAGTAAAAGCAGCAAGATTAAGGTGGGCTGGGCATGTGGCACGGATGAATGACGTAGAAATTCCTAACAGGATATTAAATGGAAATCCTGGGGGCCAAAGAAGCCGTGGACGACCAAGAATAAGATGGCTGGATGGAGTTGAGGAAGACATATGTAAGATGGGATATAGGAATTGGAAAGCAATTTCGCAGGATCGAGACAACTGGCGGAAAATCGTGGAAGAGGCCAAGGTTCACAATGTGCTGTAGCGCCAAGAAAGAAGAAGAAGAAGAATTTATACTATTAATAAATATAATCAAGTCACAGTTCAGCACTGGCTGCAGTGATCTGCACTGTTGTTCATCACTCTGAATTTGTTTTGGCTGCAATTCACAAAAATGATCGTCGTTCAATTAGTAAAGAAACTAATGAAAAGACAATATAGCTACAAAAATCGTGTATTTGGCAATTTCTCTCAAATAAATAATAAAACTGGAATTCGTGTTTGCATCCATCCTACTCTGTACTCGAGTAATTTAGTTAACACCCGAATTGCATTAAGAATGTTTCTTGCGTGCGTGGACTTGTTCATGCTTTCTTGTATAAATCTCATCGAAAAACACTTCCCACAATCACCGAATTGTGCAGGTGTTGAAGGCAATTTACATGACTCATCGCCGAGAAAGACCAGAAGAATAATTACATTTGAAAGGTACCTCGTTTGTGAGGAGGAGTTTCTTTTAAGGCCACTCTATTGAAAGAAACACATCACGTTTGACAGTTTTCTCGCCTCAGTGCACAAAAGCATCGCCTTTTAGGGTAGACTCCAAGAAACGCCGAATTTTAAAGGTTTCTCACCTCCGTGCACGAGTTCATGACCTCCCAAGTCATTCGAAGGAGAAAAACAAATCCAACATCATCGCATTTTCGCATGTGTGTAGGATCGCAGCCTTTTTATATATCTGGAATCTGAGATCGTTTACCACATACACAGCATTACAAAGATATCTCGCCTGTGTCCTGGCTACTCGATTTAGGGAAACACAACAATCACCCTATTTTAAACATTTCTCGCCTGACATTTGAAAGGTTTCGCATTAACGTTGCCGCGTTTATGCCTCCTAAGGCTACTGGACGCCGAAAAACTCTTACCACAAACATCGCATTTGTAAGGTTTCTCGCCGCTGTGAAGGCGTTCGTGGCTTCTTAAATGACTCGATAGCGAGAAACACTTACCACAAAACATGCATTTGAAAGGTTTCTCGCCTTTGTGAATACGTTCATGGCATCTTAGACTATACGACTGCGAAAAACTCTTATCACAAACAACGCATTTGAAAAGTTTCTCGCCTTTATGGAGGCGTTCATGGCATCTTAGACTAAACAACTGCGAAAAACACATACCACAAACATCACATTTGAAAGTTTGCTCCCCTGTGTGAAGGCGTTCATGACATCTTAGATGAGTCGACTGCGAGAAACACTTACCACAAACAACGCATTTGTAAGGTTTCTCGCCACTGTGAAGGCGTTCGTGGCTTCTTAGATTACAAGACTGTGAAAAACACTTGCCACAAACAACACATTTGAAAGGTTTCTCGCCAGTGTGCTGGCGTTCATGGCTTCTTAAATGCCATGACTGGGAAAAACACTTACCACAAACGTGACATTTGAAAGGTTTTTCACCAATATGCAAGAGTTTATGCCTTGTAAGACTACGCGCCACCGACAAAAACTTACCGCAAACTTCACATTTGAATGGTTTCTCACCAATGTGCACGCGTTCATGTTTTCTGAGATTACTCGATGTCGAGAGGAACTTACCACAAACATCACATTTGAAAGATTTCTCGCCTGTATACCGGCCTTCACGTCTTCTTAAACCACTAGACTGAGAGAAAAACTTACTACACACATCACATCTGAAAGGTTTCTCTTCTGTGTGCAGGAGTTCATTTCTTTTTACCGTACTCGAATTCGAAAAGAGTCTACCACAAATATCGCATTTGTTACCATTCTTGACTACACGCTCACGTATTTGTGTCGTCGATTTTGCCGGATTGGAGAGACATTCTTTAGACATTTCGAATTGCACTTGTTTATCTTCATCAGTTCGGGCTTGTTTTCCTGAGGAATCTGAATTCTTGGGATTCTTAAACACAATCTCGTTCTCTTCATCTGCAATACCGTCGAATTCTGATGATACAGACCTCTCTTTGGTAGGTGGAATCCTGATAAAAATATACTATCAGTGAATAGAATAGTCGGAACAAATATACATTAAAGTAATGAACTTCAAACCTAAACGAACCTATTTCACCAGAAGGAAAGTTACCATTAGAGATACAATGCTATAAATAAATTACGTGTTTTGTTGGAAATATGAAAATTGTCTCAACATTCTAGTCTTGACCTATACACCAATTTTATGTGGAGTATACTATGTTTGTCAGCTCTTAGTTGGTTGGCCTTTCTATTGAGAAACTCTCTTTCTAAATTTACCTGCCCGTTGGCGCTACTTTGGACACAATTATTGTTTCAAAAACACTATTTTATTAATTTAACGTAAGAAATTAATGCCTCCATCTAGTTAAAATAAGTGAAAATATGTTTTCATGTTACACTTACATTCCCATTGTTAGATAGAGAGAAACAATTGTATGTATTACCAATAATCGAACAGCACAGTATCCTACATGTGACAGGAATATTCTATTATTAATACCAATAACTTTGTCAAAACACTACACCAAGGTCCGTGGGTAACAGCTGTTCGAGAGCGACATCTAGAGACGCTGCAGTACACAAGAATGCAGACATCTCACCAGGTTTGAGCTGGCTGTAAGCATCTTTCCGAAACTCAATGAAAGGAAAAAGCTGTCCCTAGTTATTACATAGTGGAATACAACAAAAATTTGGCACACAAAGCTATTATTAAGAGCATTTGAAGTACCAATACACTACGTAAAGCCTGAATGTTTATACACAGGAAAACAAATGCACTCGCCAAGCGCATTGTTGCACGTACTCGCACGCTATCTGTTGGCCTAGTTTAGAGATACAGCCCTTCTGAAGGTGCTTCTAGGCAGTTGACGAAAAAGAAGTTTCAAACGCAATGAACTCTCTACATAAACTCGCACACCACACTCACCATGCCGTGAAAATCTCGTTGTCCTCTGCTGTTCCTTCCACCCTTGGCTCCTCATTCACTGTGTCCAAGTCACTCTGCTGTTCCTAACACAGAGCAAACAAAACAGAAAGATAGCACAATTTACATTAACAAAAGTGCAAAGATTCTATATGCCACAGAGTTGCATATAAGTCGAATTAGGCCAGTAGTAGTTTAGTTAACAGATGACTATTCTTGGGGCAGATATTTTATGGGGTAATTCTTTTCCTTATAGAACAACGTTTTTGATCCTTTTTTGAAAATGTGCAAAATAAAAGTGTAATCTAAACTACTGTGTAACTGTGTCACTGTATTTTCAAACACACTGTGGGAATGTGTTTCTTGGAAACCATTAAGAGTGTGAGTGTAACAAGAAATTTCGCTGTCATATTTAACCGTAAAACGAGATAACAGTTCAACGTTAAAGTGACGAGATTTTGTTTTCTCTGTCATAGAGGGGAAAGGCACTACATGTACTTTTGTAAAGAGGCAATGTCCGTTACTATCAAAATACAAGATAAACACTGGAAGAAAAACAAAAAGTGCATTCCTTGTGCTCTACTCACCTCTGGTTCACGTTTCACCACAGGGAACGAAATTGGCACCGGATCCTCCTCAACATTTATCTCAGATAAGAGATCATAACTCTGGTCCTCATATTCCTCCTTTATACCAGTCACATGGGGGTCCAAGAAATTCCGTTCCTGCAGTACAAACAGACGCCTTAATTCAGCAATTAATTACAGGGTATTAAAAGACGACTTCTAACGTTACAAGCTGCTGTCTGTGTGTCTCAAGCCATTCCTTGACTACAACCCGCAACATTATGATGAATAAGGGTAGGATTCATATGTAAAAGCATCAGAAATACTGGAAAAAAAATACGGGACAGGTATGCGCACCCATCAAATATGTCAATGTTTCAAACTATGAGTTTAGTTTACTACACAAACGCAATAACAATTACAATAATAATATTAATAATAATAATAATAATAATAATAATAATAATAATAATAATAATAATAAAATAATAAAAAATACAAATAAAAATTTAATTTAATTATTTAATTTAATTTTAATTATCTATTTAAGAATTTAATTAATTTAATTATTTAGAATATTAATGTGCAAAACAACAGCACAAGGCCAATTACAGTTTAGCACAAGATACAAAACAAAACAAAACAAAACGGAAGAAATGATGATGAGAATGAATGATAGAAATGGCAGTGAGATGGAAAACAATCAAGATGGAATAATAATAATAATAATAATAATAGTAATAATAATTTTAATAACAGTAATTTATTTATTTCGAATATTAATGTTCAAAACAACAGCACAAAGCCAATTACAGTTTAGCACAAAATAAAAAACAAATCAAACAGAACAAATGATTATGAGAATGAATGACAGAAATGGCAGTGAGGTGAAATACTAATAATCACAATAATAATAATAATAATAATAATAATAGTAATTTTATTTATTTAGAATATTAACGTGCAAAACAACAGGGCAAGGCCAATTGAAGTTTAGCACAAGATACAAAGCAAAACAAAACAGAAGAAATGATGATGAGAATGAATGATAGAAATAGCAGTAATAATAATAATAATAATAATAATAATACTAATAATAATAATAATAATAGTAATAACAGTAATAATAATAGTAATAATAATAATAGTAACAATAATAATAGCAATAATAGTAATAATAATAATAATGATAGTAATAATAATAGTAATAATAATTATAACAATAGTAATAATTGCAATATTAATAATAATAATATAATAATAATAGTAATCATAATAATAATAGTAATAGTAATAATAGTAATAATAATAATAATAATAATAATAGTAATTTTATTTATTTTATTTCTTTAGAATATTAACGTGCAAAACAACAGGGCAAGGCCAATTAAAGTTTAGCACAAGATACAAAACAAAACAGAAGAAATGATGATGAGAATGAATGATAGAAATAGCAGTAATAATAATAATAATAATAATAATAATAATAATAATAATAGTAATAACAGTAATAATAATAATAATAGTAATAATAATAATATTAACAATAATAATAGTAATAATAATAATAATAATGATAGTAATAATAATAATAGTAATAATAATAATAATAATAGTAATAATTGTAATAATAATAATATTAATAATATAATAATAATAGTAATAATTTATTTTATTTATTTATTTATTTATTTAATGTGCTGTACAACAGCCAGTGGCCAATTACAGTTCAGCACAAATATAACAAAAAACATAAAACAAAAATAATTATTACACATAAATACAATTACAATTAATTACAATAATGACGATGATTGGATAACTAAGAATACTATGAGACAATGTTAATTGAGTATAATGCCTAAAATAACACATAAATGATAAATCGTTGCCAAGAGCAAACAAACATTGAAGGGATCGAATTCGCAGCCATGCATGTTGGCATTTTTAATGCATCTGGAGACTGGTGAAAGAAATTTCGAATTTCTAATATAGAAAAGTTTGTGGGCTCTCATATCTTTTGTTGGAATACGTAAGGTAATATTGTTTAAGAAAGAGTCACAGGATATATCACCTTTGAGGACTTTACAAAAGAACAGATAATCTAGCTCATGGCGTCTAGCATATAGATTTTGACAATTAAAATATTCACATTTTCTCTCATAACTATACCCGGAATTAATGGGCAGAAATCTGAATGAACATAAGGATATACATTTTCTTTGTATATTTTCTAATTTAACCGAGTCCGTAGTTGTAATCGAGTTCCAAACTACAGATGCATATTCGAGTTTCGATCGCACCAATGTATAGTATAGCATTAAAAGAGAATCGGGCGTGCAAAAAGAATAAGTTATTGACCGTATTATTCCTAGCATTCTGATTGCGTGATTGTAAATGTAATCAACGTGACTATGAAAATACAATTTACTGTCAAAGAATATTCCCAAATCTTTTACGCAATCCGTTCTGTTAATTAGTACATTTTTTAGATAATAATTAAATTTCAGTGAAGAAGTTTTTGTAGAAAAGGTTATTACATTAGTTTTGGATACGTTAATTTTCATACCATTGTCTTCCGACCATTTAGCGACTGAATTAATGTCACATTGAAGTGATTGACAGTCAATACTACTTTTGATTGTACGAAAAATTTTTAAATCGTCTGCAAATAATAAACTGTCAGAACTTATTCTTTTACATATATCATCTATGAATATAATAAATAGGAGAGGTCCTAAAGTAGATCCCTGCGGGACTCCGCAATTTATATTATAAGAATGAGAGTGTATATTAAACAGTCTTACACATGAAACTCTATTACTTAAATAATTTTCGAACCACTTTACGTAGCTTACAGAAAGGCCAATATTTCCTAACTTATGAAGAAGGATATAGTGCGGAACTACATCAAAAGCTTTGCTGAAATCAAAATATATTGAATCAGTTTGTCCCTGCGTTTCAATTATTGGTACAATTTGATTTAGATATGTGACCAGGTTAGTGACAGTGGATTTAGTTTTAGTAAATCCATGTTGTGAAGAATTGAGCTTGTTTTTCACATAAAACGATATATGTCTGTGAATAAAGGTTTCAAAAATTTTTGAAAAGTTATTTACGATCGAGATAGGTCTGTAGTTTCTGACATCATTTCTTTTTCCGTTTTTAAATATAGGAATAATTGCAGCTTGTTTCCATAGTGAGGGAAATTCACCATTTTTCAAACTAATATTAAATATGTGGGCTAAAAGAGGAATAAATATATTAGAGCATCCTTTAATTATAAAATTTGGAATACCGTTAGTGCCAGTTGTTTTTGTTGGTTTCAGTTTTTTAATTGCTTTACGAACGTCATCATGTGTTACTTTAGGTATAGGTAAGGAGTCTGTTATATTCGTAATAATGTTTTCATATATATGGCTGTGTTTAGTCTGAACAGATTTGAAGTGATCAGCAAATGCATTGACAATGTCTAACTGATCTGTGATATGTTTATCGTTAAGAATTAATTCAGAGGGATAATTATCTGTCTTCCGAAATGATTCAACATATTTCCAAAACTTTTTTGGTTCCGTTTTAAGATTTTCATTAATATTTTGAAGCCATGATAATTTATCCGATTTAATTTTAGATTTCACAAGTTTTCTATAGTAGGAAAATGTTTGATAATAAAATTCACTTTTGAATTGTTTATATTTTTTATGTGCATGGTCTTTCTTTCTAATAAGTTTACGTAAGGTGTTAGAAAACCATTGTGGATAACTAGACCTTTTGACTCGAGTGACAGGAACTGCCTGGGACATGACACTATAAACTACTGAACATAGTGAGCTAGCTGCATCGTTAACATCAGCAGCTTGGTAAACACAGGACCAATCGTAATTATATAGACTCCAATATAAGTTCAAGTAATCACCTTGAGAATAATTTGGGAAAGAATTTTGTTGATTCTGGGGAGAAAAATTTAGTGTGACTTCAAGAGTTATTGTTAAGGGAGGATGATAGTCATCCTGCAAGACTAGCGAGTGAGTGGCCAGATTGACCTCAGTCTCGGTTAAATTTGTAAATACAAGATCGAGTAAGTTTTTGTTATTAACTGTTGAATTTACTTGTTTCAATCCAAGAAAGCAAGAAGATGAAAATAACTCTTGAGCCTTAATTTTGGAGTAGTAATGGATGTTATTAGCACAACAACCAGATGACCAATACATACCAGGAGTATTAAAATCGCCGAGAAAAACTACTCTATTATTGTGTGTATCGAGATGATTTTCAAGAAAATTTAGATAAGATTTTAGAAACTTTGGATCAGTATCAGGTGGAAAGTAATGATTACCAATTAACAAATTGAATCCGTCTTCCATAGGAATCTGAACCCATACACACTCGCTATTGAATTCTAAGTCATGTCTCCGGTATACTACAGGTATTTGATTGTTGACAGCTATTAAGACACCACCACCACGGGTTTTATTGGTATCCTCAAATTTTCTATCACCACGAAAAATGGTATAATAATTAGGGAATAAATTATTATACTCAACAAGCTCTTGAAGCCATGTTTCTGTCAAACAGATAATAGTGTCAGCATTACTAACAACATTTTCGAAAAATTGATCAATTTTAATGTTTAATCCTCTGACGTTTTGATAATATATTTCAAGATGATTGCTTGAACTATACATTGTATATCAATGGTAAAACTAAGAGGCATTCCCGTTGGATCCCTCAGGTTCTCTAGCAGTAGAAGCATAGTGTTGCTCCGGTTTCAATTTACCATAGAAAGGTGCGATAAGACACACGACTGGCCAGACACCAGTGTTGTTAATTAAGTGGAAATCTTTTTCCTCAACCGAGATATGGAAAGAGGAATAAGTTTCATACTTTCTCTTTAATTTGGTTACTAACAGAGAACTTAGCGTAAGTTGGTTCTTTAGAGAATCCTCAATACTTTTACCATTAACTTTCGGACTGAATCTAGAAACAAAAAGAGATTTCATTTCAGCTCTAACTGGAACTGTTTCCAGCGCACTAGATGTTAACACACCCTGAGTGACTTTACGAACTTTGCGCTTTTTTGCTACAACTTGAAATCCCTCACCGTCAATAGGAGGTGAAGGGGATCCAACCTCATTAGCCGTAAGTTGCGTAGTCACAACATTTGATGCAGACGCTGACTTCGCAATACCTGGATTACTTTGTTTTGATGACGCAGGTGCTGATTGAGACAACACCTGACTGTATGATTTTCTGATGCAACTAGCATTAACCTGCTGAACTACTTTCGGATTTGATTGATCCGAATTTGTAGAGCAAATTCTTTTGTCAAAAATTTCGGCCATCTGAATTTTGAGTGCCGCATTCTCATTCTTAATTTCTAACATTTCATTATGAAGACTTTTAACATAGTCCAATATGTCACTAAGAGGATCCAATATGGTCACACTATTTAACCTTACAGTCTCTACCTGGACAGAGAGAGAATCCACAGAAGGCAGAGAATGCAGCTAGAGTTATCTTGTAGGCGAAATAACTTTTTTCACAGGAGAAACTAGTTTTTTAGAACCCACAGGAGTTTCATCACCACGCGACGTCTTCGAAGCACTAATACAACACTCACAATTATAGGATGAGTTGCCTCTCTCCATGTATAAGTCATACTCTGCATCTCCCAAATTGATGCAGTCAAGATGATATCTAAAGCCACAGGCCCCGCACACTTCAAGAATTTCTGCCTTCCGAAGAACGCAGCACTACAAGCCAGGCAGGTATCCTTGCTTGCCGGCATACTGATTTTCACCATATAACAATATGTAGGCCGATTGACGCAACTATAAACACTGTTACCAGCGCAGCTACGAGCAAACACGTCTACCCCGCATGACAGTTCGTAGCAGAATGATAATAATAATAATAATATATGCCTAAAACAGGTAACTACTAATATAAAAATCAGTTAAAGTAATCAGTAATGAATGTGTTTATCCACAAATGTAATAAGGCTCCGTGTTACCCAGTTTGAGTACTGTGAACTTTGGCGTGGCTCTGCGACAGAGGCTGTTTCTCTTGTTATTTCTAGTGAGTACCACTGCTCTAGATGGACACTGGCTAAATGTAATCATTATAACTCCTGAGTGAACTGACTTTTTATAGTAGGTTATTTTACGACGCTTTATCAACATCTAAGGTTATTTAGCGTCTAAAGGAGATGAAGGTGATAATGCCGGTGAAATAGGTCCTGGGCACAGGAAAGAAAGTTAGCCAGCATTTGCTCATATTGGGTTGGAGGAAAACCTCGGAAAACCCTCAACCTGGTGGATAAACAGGTAATTTTTTTTCCCTCACATCTTACGTTGTCGTTCCCCCTCTCCCGCCCATATTACCCATAGTTCCCACCGTCTCCTAGTGACTTGGGGTGGGGATGGCAGGTGCAGTCCGTGTTCTAAAATTTTCCCAACCTGGTAACTTGCCCAGTCCGGAAATCCAACACGGGCCACCTGGTTTCGCGGCTAGACGCGCTAACCGTTACCCCACAGGTGTGGACGAGTAAATTGATGACTGAGCGAAATGCCACATAAGGTGGGATTAAAACATATTCTTCTTACAATCCCGAAACTAAAGTTGAATCAACGATATGTAGTCAAATTTAATCCTATTTGAACGTAATAAAATTTATTATGAATTTTCGAAAAGACACAGCCATAAAGATGGTGTCTTTAGTGAATATTTAATAATGACAAAAATAATAATAAATGCTGATAAATTAATATTGCATTATTGTCAGTGCCATCTGGAGTATTTAATTTTTCTGATTTTGCACAAAGTTTAGATTTTCGTACAATAATAATGATTTATATACTGTTTATCTTCGTAAACTATGCTGTATGCCCTTTTATTTTCCTAACTGTTGTTGTCTACGAGTTTAAGATAATCATTTCTTTCTTTTCTCATCGAATATCGCTGAATCAATCCATTTCTGAAGTTGATAAATCGAACTGTGGTGAACAAAGTTTCGAAACCCATTTCGATTAGTCGAAACACGATGCTGTTACAAAATTACAGTATCCTGTACGAGACATTGTCTACACAGGACTATCTGGTTAACTAAAGTAACAGCAATAATACTGCAGTGTTTGGGAAAAGTGACACAAGACAGTTTCCACAAATCTTTTTTGATAATTTATTGACAACTTACGGAACATCTGCTCGCTTGGAAAAAACTACATACGTATTCTTCCCATTGCAACAATTCATACAGAAAAAAATCAATTCGACATAAGTGTAAGTTGTCAATAAATTATCAGAAAAGGTTTTGTGGAAACTGACTTATGTCACTTTTCCCGAGTACTGCAGAATTTGTCTAGCTAATTATTCATTAAGCAATAACAAAACTTAATTTTAAAATACATGAGTACTACTTAATTATTTGTAATAAGTGCAGCAAAGCGCACGGGTATGGCTAGGCATTAATAAAATTAAAATGACGCTCAAATGAATGTAATTATACGAAAATAGAAATAGAATCAAAACACTTCACGGACTACTGATATACCCAAATATCATACATACCCGATATGACATAGATTTTAAAGCGTGTAAACTTAACATTTCAACAACTCGGAACACACCTTCACCGATAGTTGCTATCACATTGATGTGAATTATGATTCAGAACTGAGAAATGCAGTAAGTGTAACAAGAAATTTCGTTTTCAAACATGAAACCAAGTAACAGTTCAACAATAAAATTCTCTGCAACATGAAATAACTTGTAATAGTAAATATTGATATCTACTCTATTTCTATCATAGAGTGTAAGGCACTACAAGTACTGTTGTAAAGAGGTAATGTCCTTAGAATCAAAATATAAGATAAATACTTGAAGGAAAAGCAGTGCATTCATTGTGGTCCACTCACCTCAGGTTCACGTTTCAATACAGCGGACGATATTGGCACGGGATCTTCCTCATATTTCACCTCTGATGTGAGGGCATGTCCCTGGGCCATGTATTCCTCGGAGTAATAAGACATCACTTCGTAGGACACGACAATGCTAACGGTCGTTAAATTGTTTCCTGCACTACCTCCATGATATCACACCGCCAGGTCAGGGCTGACTAAATCCTTAACAAAGTTTCTTCCAGATGGCCGTGATCAGAGAGATCCGTTCGCGATTCAAAACGGTTATAATGTCAACCGTCATCCTTATATTATCACAAAGAACTTGCTAATTTCTTAGATAATCCTGTAATATGAAAATAGGGGAAAATAAATACATTCTAAGTTCTCAGGGCTAACGGCCTCGAAGCTGGATACCTGGTTCTAATGAAGTGTACTGGTAGCAATTTAAATTATGGGGGCATGAGATAGTTACTCTGCCTGCCATAATAAATTCATTTCAATTAAATTCCCGAACGGAAAAAAATAAACTTTCATCCATCATTGCTAGTATCTATTTTTTAGTTATATTAGTTTTCTGCAAATATTGCAGATTAAAAAATTGGAGATAGAATATCCACCCTCCACTGCAAACGAATATTGTACATTTGTATCACTGCCAATGTCAATTACCTTGGAAATTCGTAGGCTTTTTTTAATGTAGAATAGTAGAAATTTGATGTGATCAGTTTCGGAGCTGTATGACTACCCGACCGGCCCTAATTACATATTCTGCCTTGTATACCAAATCTGTCCTGCGTGAATGAAGAACACCGCCATATTTCCTAAATGTTCTGCAATTTGTGGCAGAGAAAAAAAATTGATTTCAGTGTCGCCAACACCTCTCACATAATAGTAGGGGCGACGGGGACCATTAGAACGAATTTATCATTTCAACACATAATTTTCATTAAGTGGCCAATACTGACTGCAGATGTCAGATTTCTCATGTACTAGCTGCTATTATCCTTCCATTTAATTTATGGTTTTTTAACTCAATGGATGCATTTGTGTTGAGATTAGAAAGTTTTTTTTTTCCAAATTCTTAAGGATATTCTGACATCATGAACGTTTCAGAGAAGAGTTGCATTATGTTATATTAGAGCCTAATAAATTCAGTTTTCGAAAATAACTGTAGATACTTAATATTTACAATTTGCTTTTAATGAATGGTCGTAGTTGATAATGGCATATGGAGGACATTGAAGCAACATTTGAACAATGTTAAGAACTGTTCCACAACATTAATTTAACAAAACTGTGAAATGCTCTTCAAAGTTTAATATAGCGAATGTATTGACGATATATTTCTTTTGGGGCATAAAATTGATCTTATATATATATATATATATATATATATATATGTACAAGCATGAAGTTTGGGTCCTGGACCTTGGATTCATCTCGCTAGCATTATCACTTTGATCTGCTCAGATGCTAGATAACCGTAACACTTGATAAAGCGTCAACAAATTGAACAACTAGAAAAAAGTTTGAATTAGCCAATGAAGTTTTTCAGAAAGGAGCAAGGTCTGCCAGTGAAGGAAAAGGAATACCTATAACTGAATGGGATATATAAACAATTGAATATTTAAGTATAAAATTATAGGGGTGCCATTTGAAATTTCAAAGTGTCAGCGGCTGGGGGTGAAATCTGAAATCCAATTAAGCCTGGTTTCTGACTTCCCCCTCAATATGTAAATTGACGTGTTCTTTGTTTAAATTGAATTAAATTTAAATAATAAGTTATTGAGACTGTGAAGTTTTGAAATGAAAGTCCTGTATGTAATTTCTGCAAATATAAAATTCAGAGATGTTTATTAAGCAGTGTCTTGTATTTCCGTGGCATTTAATATTATTAAAATTGATAATGGATTGATTAAAAAATGTAAATACAAACACTGTTCAAATATGGCTCCTTCTTTCCTACACACACTTAACCTCACCTGTCACATAATATTACACACCTAGCCTGTAACTAGTAAATGTAACATTTTGAATTCCCAATTTTAGAAAAAGGCATGTTTTGTGAATTTAAAAGAATTAACCATTTCGGGGGACGTTGAAATATTTGTAAATGATCTTCAGCTCAACATTGATGTTGACAAGTTTTATGAAGATATTTGTACCCTTAAAATTTCATTAGATGCTATAAATGAAAATGATTTGGAAAGGAAATTGTCGTCTTTATTTCATAAAAGCTTCAGAATAAAAGTGTGTATATTTTATTCTTTCAAAACCTAATTTATTTGATAGTACGGGAACTGTTAAAATTATATTATATAAGAAGAGAACACTGCAAGAATGATGGATGTCATTTGGAATACATTTAGCAGGAGATGCAATTGAAAGTTTGAAATGCTTAGCGGTCAAAGCTTAACTGTGATTTCCCGATAATTACTGGTCAATGACTATCAGTGTTAATGACATATAACTCTCTATGTACATTCTATATGTTTTAAGCTATGCATTGACAGTCTTGGTTCATTTTCGACAAGAAAGTGACATCCATCATTCTTGCAGTGGACTCTTTATTTATTAATCGTCAAAATCAGGAATCAGTGGAAGTAAACGAAGAGTAATATGGAATAATTCGGCTGCATGAACATTCTACAAGTCATAACAATTTGAAACTAATTATTACAAGATTGAAATATATGCGAGGAATAAACTAATTGAATAAAAGCTTTCCAAAATAAAAAGAAAACTATCACCACATGGATAGGAAGTTAACAGCTCTCTCTCTCTCTCAAAAAAAAATATATTGTCCGAAACGTTTAATGCCGTCTTACTAGGAAAAACTAATGTACATAGACTGTAAACTTTTGTCTAATGTCGAAAAGAATGCAATTAAGAATGATTTGTCACATGGGCACATTTCATTACAGTGGACGGTTTTCGTGTACAAAAAGAAAACATTGTAAATTTGATACCCGCCTAACATGACAAGACGTGGCAAAACAAGATCTCTTGAAGAGCTTAAATATATAGGTAATAGGCCAAATGACAAAAAACATATGATTCCTTATTTTGTCTTAAAGTGCGCTAACAGACAACCTTTATTTAAATACAGAACGGTGAAATAAAACGCGACCTGAAAGTAATCCCAAATCGTATCCAAAGACGTAGCTAGGAACATCTCTGTTTCCAGAAATAAAGGACTAATGCTTGTTAGCTAGCGAAGATATCATAGTTTTTGTATACATCACAACTATTTTGTATCATTATATTGCTGCAACATACATATCGTTTAAATTCCATTTAACAATCGAAAGTGAATAAGGTACTATACGTAATTGTTTCATTTAATACAGAAAATTATTCATTTAACAGATTTGTCAAATAATTAATAAAGTTGATGGTGTGTAATCAAAATCTATAAAAAAAAAATAGGACGTTATTTTTCTTATGATCTTACCTAATGATTAAGGAATTTATTGATGACTGTGACCAAAATGCCTTGTTTCAGATCTGTCTCTTGAGCTGTAACCGATTTTTGCACAAAACGAAGAATCCCAGGATTAAGTGAAACTGTCAGGTACCATTAGATCTAATATAAGTAATTATTGCTTCATAAAAACTTGTCCCTATGTATGTTGCAAGTATCTAACTCATCTAAGAACTATGACTTTAAAAGTGCTTCTCAAGACACTCTTGCAACAACTAAACTTCAGATCTCGAGAAATGAATGGATAAGAATTACGACTGACAAGCCTGGAGTAGAGATGACTCGAACAACTCTGCAGTCATCTTGGACAGTGGACTGAGAGTGGCTTTTTCAGCATGAAACTGAATTTGAACAAATTGCCTCACCTCTACAGCCTTTAATTGTATAAGCAAACTTTCACCAGGGAAGAGAGGGGATTGCGAGATATAATGGATTATCTAAAGGATGACAAACTATTTATAAAATCCTCATGCGATATTATTTCAAACATAAGATAAGTGACAACACAATGACACATGAAAGGTTTACTTCAAGTAATTACAAACTTTTTTTTTATTTTAAGGAAAGTTTATTCTTGATTGAATAATAGGTTATTAATTTTTGTATTCAAGAGTTGAAGCAAATAATCTGTTTCCATATTCATATTCATTCATTTTATTTCTCATTATACCTAGTACAGCATAGTTCACATAGCCCGTTATATTTCTTAGTCTTCTGAACAATGCTTCATTTCACCCTCTTTAATATTTTATCACTTTTTCCACAGTCATAAAGAAGCAGTACAAATAAGATATAACACGATAAATACATACAATTATGGTTACTTAATTACTTCAATCAAATGATGACAAGTACACCGCATGACTACAAAAATGTTTTGTGATCCACAATAAATCATCAATGGAAACAACAATGTGCATTATTGAATAATGGCGTACTTTCATGAGTACAAACCGATTAACATATACAAAGGTTCATCCATTCATTAATTCAGTGTTCTGCACAAGGACAGGTCTTTCACTGCAAACCCAGCTTACTCCAATCTTTCCCAATTACTGCCTTCCTCTTTGTCTGCTAATATATTCACATTTCTTAATGTCGTCTATTATTTCATACCTTCTTCAGTCCCGAACTCTTTTCCCATTCACTTCCTTCCAGTTCATGATTCAATATGTAGTTTCTTCTCTGCTAGTAACCCAACAAATTCCTTTTCCTCTTTCTGATCAATTTCAGCAACATTATTTCGTCACCCACTCTTTCCAACACAGCTTCATTTCTTATTTTGTGTGGCCACTTCACATGTTCCATCATTCTCCATATCCACATTTCAAATTCTTCTATTCGCTTCTCTTCACTTCGTCGTAATGTCCATGTTTCTGTCCCATACAATGTCACACCCCTTACAAAACATATCACTAGTCCTTTCCTTAGTTTTTATTTTATGAGGTCTGCCGAAGATGCTCCCTTTTCTATCAAAAGCTTCCTTCGCCATTGCTATTCTTCTTTCCACTTCCTGGCTGCAGCTCATGTTACTACTTATAGTACAGGTACACCCAAAGTATTTGAAGCTGACCACTTATCTTACTGTCTCACTCAGAATTCGTAGGTTTATTTCTATTATCCTCATCCCATACTGCTCACAGCTATCATTTAGCTCCATTAGCATCGTTGCTTCCCCTGCTAACAACGCCATATCATCAGCAAATCGTATGCAGTTTATTCTTCTTCCTCCTATTATCACTCCCATGACGTTCTGAAATCGGTTCCTCAAACCCAGGTTAAAATTCTTCAAAATTTTTGACACAGAATTCTATTTAAATGGTAATCTGGTCAGATACACTCTGAGTTAATTAGACACGATGGATGAAGGAGATATCACGATACAGCCTCCTAGCTAAAAGATATGCGATGAGGAAATAGCTTTATGAGAGCAATTGTTAATTGGGAATGCTCAATTTTCAATATATGTATTTGAACAGTATTTTCGTTCTCGTTGTAGTTTTCGTTCACGGTTTATTATGGACGATGCCTAAAGGTTTTAGTTTACAGGACTGGGAGAAATACTTTCCACGGACATCGCTTTACTAAATCTTTTCGTCAGTATGTTTGGAAACTTAGTCCAAAGAGTCTTTCAAAATAAACACGTTTCAGAGATAGCAGACATGAAAGGCTTCTAGCCTATAAGAGTTAGGGCTGGTTCACAATTAACCGGGAACTGAAAGTACAACGAGAACGAAATATTGTGCAAATAAATGTATTTAAATGTTAATTGTGAATCATCCTTTATAGTCTTTTTGGCTACCCGACAGCGAAAAACCTTTACCGGAAGAATTGAATTACAAACATTCATTAAAAAAGCTTCCGTACATAAATACTTTACTTATATTTACTAAGGAAAACACATTTCACTTGTCACATTTAGGTTTTTATAATTATCGACTAAGAGAATCACTCAAAATCGCATCGCTTTTGAAAGCCTTCTCGCCACTGTGCTGGATTTGATGGCCCCTTAAGGTACTCTTCTGAGTGACTCTTTTACCACAAACATCACATCTGAAAGATTTCTCGCTAGAGAGCGTGCGTTAATGAGCTTTTAAGTGACACAACAAAGAGAAAAACTTACCACAAACATCACATTTGAAACGTTTCTCGCAAGTGTGAAGGAGTTTGCGAGTTTCTAATTGAGTCGGCTGAGTATAACATTTGCCACAAACATCACATGTAAAAAGCTTCTCGGCTTTGTGCAGTCGTACTTTAAAATTTAGGTTACCCGACTCAGAGAAGCATTTACATAAACATCAGAATTAAAGGTTACTCGCCAGAGTGCACTTGTTTATGTTTTTTCAGAGAATTCATATAAGAGAATGACTTACCACAAACGTCACATTTGAAAGGTTTCTCGCCTGTGTGAAGTCGGGAATGGCTTTTTAGGCCAGTCGACAGAGAGAAACATTTGCCACAAATATCACATTTGAAAGGTTTCTCGCCAATGTGCAAACGTTCATGCGATTTTAGGTTACCCAATAGAGAAAACCCTTTACCACAAAAATCACATTTGAAAGGTTTCACCCCAGAGTGCAGACGTTCATGCATTTTTAGGTTACCCGACTGAGAGAAGCTTTTACCACAAATATCACATTTGAAAGGTTTCTCGCCTGTGTGCACATGATCATGTTGTTTCAGAGAACTCAAATTAGAGTAAGATTTATCACAAACATCACACTTAAAGGGCTTCTCGCCGGTGTGCATGCGTTTATGAACTTTTAAGTTACACAACAAAGAGAAACTCTTACCACAAACATCACATTTGAAAGGTTTCAAGCCAGTATGCAGGAGTTTATGTCTTCTCAGTGTAGAGTATTGCGCGTAACTCTTACCACAAACATCACATGTAAAACATTTCTCGCCAGTGTGAACACGTTCGTGAGCTTCTAAATGACTCGCAAGGGAGTAACATTTACCACAAACATCACATTTGTAAGGTTTGTCGCCAGTGTGAAGTCGTTCATGGTTTTTTAGGGTACGCAACTGAGACAAGGATTTACCACAAACATCACATTTGAAAACTTTCTTGCTTACGTGCTTGGACTTGTTACTGTCCTGTTTTTCCCCAGTTGAGAAACATTCTTTAGGAAGTTCTACTTCCAACTGCTTCTCACCTTCACTCACAGTACCGTTCTCTTCAAGTGCAAGACTGTCCACATCTGTTGATACATTTCTGTCATTCGTAGCTGCAAATCTGAAGTAAATATATTATCAGTCTATAAAATAGACGCAACAAATATCATTCCATTTATTGAATATTGAAATAAAACAAACCTATTTTCATGATGAGGCACATTATGATTAGAGATACCAGTTTGTAATTAATTTATGAGTAATGTTACAAGTATCAGAATGTTTCAACAATTTGGATTTCACCTGTACAATGAATTTTATAACAATTACAAACCGTTAGTCAACTCTTAGTTACATTTTATCTCCTATTGCCTAGCTTTTTTCGACACGAGCGAGCTATTTTATGTGATTCCTTTGAAATTCTCGATTGCAGATGTGCTATAACGTTTTCCAACTCTTATTCTTATGATATATAACAGCTTTGTAGTTCGTTAATTTTGGACTTTAAAATAGGAAATCTTGCAGTGGAACATTTCTGATTCCATTTCATAGTAGCGTAATCATGAGAAAGTCTGTATTGGTATTATCTCTAACTTGATATTTGTTGTTTTGCGAACACTGAACTAATAACAATGCATTAAAAGTTCTGCAACAATGTAATTTACAATTGTAATAGAATATAGGCCTACTAAAAATTACTTTTTTACCTCCACTTAATGATAAGGAAACTCCGAGCCAGGTTCGACGTGCAAGGAACCGCATCTTGAGGGCTGGGTTCAACGTGCAAGGAACCGCATCTGGAGGGCTGGGTTCGACGTGCAAGGAACCGCATCTGGAGGGCTGGATTCAACGTGCAAGAAACCGCATCTGGAGGGCTCAGTTCAACGTGCAAGGAACCGCATCTGGAGGGCTGGGTTCAACGTGCAAGGAACCGCATCTGGAGGGCTGGGTTCAACGTGCAAGGAACCGCATCTGGAGGGCTGGGTTCAACGTGCAAGGAACCGCATCTGGAGGGCTGGGTTCAACGTGCAAGGAACCGCATCTGGTGGGCTGGGTTCAACGTGCAAGGAACCGCATCTAGAGGGCTGGGTTCAACGTTCAAGGAACCGCATCTGGAGGGCTGGGTTCAACGTGCAAGGAACCGCATCTGGAGGGCTGGGTTCAACGTGCAAGGAACCGCATCTGGAGGGCTGGGTTCAACGTGCAAGGAACCGCATCTGGAGGGCTGGGTTCAACGTGCAAGGAACCGCATCTGGAGGGCTGGGTTCAACGCGCAAGGAACCGCATCTGGAGGGCTGGGTTCAACGTGGAAGGAACCGCATCTGGAGGGCTGGGTTCAACGTGCAAGGAACCGCATCTAGAGGGCTAAGTTCAACGTGCAAGGAACCGCATCTGGAGGGCTGGGTTCAACGTGCAAGGAACCGCATCTGGAGGGCTGGGTTCAACGTGCAAGAAACCACATCTAGAGGGCTGGGTTCAACGTGCAAGGAACCGCATCAGGAGGGCTGAGTTCAACGTGCAAGGAACCGCATCTGGAGGGCTGGGTTCAACGTGCAAGGAACCGCATTTGGAGGGCTGGGTTCAACGTGCAATGAACAGCATCTAGAGGGCTGGGTTCAACGTGCAAGGAACCGCATCAGGAGGGCTGGGTTCGACATGCAAGGAACCGCATCTGGAGGGCTGGGTTCAACGTGCAAGGAACCGCATCTGGAGGGCTGGGTTCAACGTGCAATGAACAGCATCTAGAGGGCTGGGTTCAACGTGCAAGGAACCGCATCAGGAGGGCTGGGTTCGACATGCAAGGAACCGCATCTGGAGGGCTGGGTTCAACGTGCAAGGAACCGCATCTGGAGGGCTGGGTTCAACGTGCAAGGAACCGCATCTGGAGGGCTGGGTTCAACGTGCAAGGAACCGCATCTGGAGGGCTGAGTTCAACGTGCAAGGAACCGCATCTGGAGGGCTGGGTTCAACGTGCAAGGAACCGCATCTGGAGGGCTGAGTTCAACGTGCAAGGAACCGCATCTGGAGGGCTGGGTTCAACGTGCAAGGAACCGCATCTGGAGGGCTGAGTTCAACGTGCAAGGAACCGCATCTGGAGGGCTGGGTTCAACGTGCAAGGAACCGCATCTGGAGGGCTGAGTTCAACGTGCAAGGAACCGCATCTGGAGGGCTGGGTCAAACGTGCAAGGAACCGCATCTAGAGGGCTGGGTCAAACGTGCAAGGAACCGCATCTGGAGGGCTGGGTTCGACGTGTAGGGAACTGCATCTGGAAGGCTTGGGTTCGACGTACAGTGAAAGTGAGTGAGTGAACTTGAAGAACTAGTCAAGACAAAAGACATGTGAACTGGGAGGTGACAGCTTTGCGAATATTAGTCAGAATCAGCAGTACATTGTTATTCTCAATAATACACGTGTATTGTTATTGTCGTCGTGAGGAGTGCAATGCCACTATTGTGTTGAATGGAGTACTCATTGTTGTAGGGTAAATTGTTAAGAATACAAGTCGCATTGTATATGTGTGTTTGGTTAATATTAGAAATAAATATTACTATATAAATGTCTGCACGTGAGCAGATGCAAATACGTATCATACTCATAATATACAAGTATACACTGGAGGCTCGGACATGACACTCACCTGTCGATGAAAATGTCGTCCTCTGCAGTTACATCCACCTTTGGCTCCTCATTCAATTTGTGCAAGTCACTCTGCTCTTCCTAAAAACACAGAGCAAATAAAACAGAAATATTGCACAATTTACATTAAAAAAAGCGCATCAATTTTAGATGCCACTGAACTCTTTAAGTGGTGTTAGCCCTACCAGAGTTTAACTAAAAGTAGAGAAATCTTGGGGCAGATTTTTCATGGGATAATTCATTTCCTTATAGAACAGCGTTTTCCACCATTTTTCAACATGTGACACAATGAAGGCGTAATTAAAAATCCTGCGGGATTTAATATAAAGCCGTTGTTTCCAAATAGGACGAGAAATTTGAGGGTTTTAGGAGGGAATGATTGCTATAAAATATAGATAAATCAGATAAAGTGACAGATGCAGTGTTATATTAAGCGAAACAGTTTTAAACTATTTCTTAGTCAACATACCAGGCAATAAAAAAGAAAAGGCAAGATGCAAAAAAAAAAAAAAAAAAAAAAAAACAGAAGAGAAACATAATACGAATCATTCAGTAATTGAACTAACATAATTTATGTATCTTTATTTAAAGATTACGATAGGAATGCAAAATTTAATGACAGAGAATTATTCCTGCGGAATATTGTGTCATAAATATGGATGTGTATTTTTAATTTGTTATTTAGGAAATTCGAAAACATACAATATCATAACATGTGTTGGTAAGTATTTAACGAGCAAAACATTTTCTTTCATAAAGACAAATAAAACTTTAATTGTAATTACATTAAACTAATTACTTACTTACTTACAAATGGCGTTAAAGGAATCCGAAGGTTCACTGCTGCCCTCACATAAGCCCACCATCGGTCCCTATCCTGTCCAAGATTAATCCAGTCTCTATCGTCATATCCCACCTCCCACGAATCCATTTTTATATTATCCTCCCATCTACGTCTCGGCCTCCCAACTAACACTCTACAATATATGTATTTCTGGATTCGCCCGTACGTTCTACATGCCCTGCCCATCTCAAACGTCTGGATTTAATGTTGCTAATTATGTCAGGTGAAGAATACAATGCGTGCAGTTCTGCGTTGTGTCACTTTCTCCATTCTCCTGTAAGTTCATCAACTTTAGCCCTAAATATTTTCCTAACAGCCTTATTCTCTAACACCCTTAATGTCGGTTCCTCTCTCAGAGTAATGATTCAAGTTTCACAACCTCAGAGAAAAACCGGTAATATAACTGTTTTATAAATTCTAACTTTCAGATTTTTTGACAGCAGACTAGATGATAAAAGCTTCTCAACCGAATAATAACATATTTATTCTGCGTTTAATTTCCTCCGAAATGTCATTTATATTTGTTACTGTTCCTCCAAGAAATTAGAATTTCTTGAATCTCTTCGAAAGATAAATCTCCAATTTTTATATTTCCACTCCGCAGAGTACTTTGATCACGAGCCATATTCATATACTTTGTCTTTTACTTCCACATCTATCCCTTTACTTGGTTCAAGTGAAATTTCCGTGTTTTCCCTAATCGTTTTTCTGGATTTTCTCCTAACATATTCACGTCATCCGCATAGACAAGAAGCTGATGTAACCTGTTCAATTCTAGACCCTCTGTGTTATCCTGAACTTTTCTAATGCCATATTCTAGAGTGAAGTTAAAAAGTAAAGGTGATAGTTCATCTCCTTGCTTTAGTCCGCAATGAATTGGAAAAGCATCAAACAGAAGCTGGCCTATATGGACTCTGCTGTAAGTTTCATTGAGACACATTTTAATTAATCGAACAGTTCCTTGGGAATACTCAATTCAATAAGAATGTTATATAAAAACTTCCCTCTTAACTGAGTCATATGCCTTTTTAAAATCCATGAATAACTGATGTATTGTACCCTCATACTCCCATTTTTTTTCTCCAATAACTGTCAAAGACAGAAAAACGTATTCAATAGTCGATATATTACGCCTAAAATCAGACTGATGATCCCCAATAATTTCATCTATATATGGAGTTAATGTTCTCAATAGGATATTGGACAACATTTTGTACGAGGTCAAAAAAAGTGATATTTCTCTAAAGTTACCAGTTAATCTTAATTAAATTAATTTAAATTCTAATTTTACTGATCTGGCTACCCTAGGTGAACGTCAGTCGTTCTCTTCTCTGCTGCTCGTACACCTACGCTGTGTTTACTGAAGGCTGACTTGCCATGGAAAATGGCTGTAATAGAGTAACTAATTACTGTATAATAGCAGAAATTAGTCACGAATTTTGTGGATTATTTAAGTGGTTTTTTTACGACAATGTCAACTGTAATTGCTACGTACTGTCTGAGCAAAGTAAAGATGATAATACCAGCGAAATGAATTCAGATTCCAGCGATGAAAGTTAGCCAGCATTTGTTCGCTATTGTTTAAAACATAAACCCAGAATAAATTCAACCAGGTACATTTTACATTACTGGTATATAATGGACTGGTTCAGTACTTTCTGCTCATAATACCAGCAGTTAACAAACACATTCTACTGATAATTAAAAGTTGCGGATACAGTATATGGTTAACAATGTTAATACTGTCTAATTTATTCCAGTTTAGCTCCATAATTTCTGCCAGGCAATATCATGTACTATGAAATTATACTAAAGCTCCAGAATACAAAATTTCCTTTGCTATAACCATAGTAATCATTACACAGTAGACAAAAAAACTCGTTCAACCATTTCGTGAACTCGGTAACTTGAAAAGAGTAAATAAAATAAACAGTAGTTTCATGCAAGCTCTCTGCCTGCACATAAATATCAGAACATTTTGTCAAATTTAGAACCTATTCTGGAATGTACTCAAAATAAGCTACATGATTTATTTTAAATTTACAAAATATATTTTCTCTAAGGGTAAAATAATGTTCTACAGACGATATATTGCAGATACATAAAAACTTGAAAACAACGTATGAACAACAAATGAAGGCAGGTGATAATGTTTGCACATACGTCTAAAGCAAACTCAATTATTTGGAAACGGTAAAAGGTATCGAGAATTTTAGACAAAGACGCAGAGAAGAAAAAAAGAAATAGAGTCCTTAAGAACAACATTTTTTTCAAACACACTGTTGGAATGTGTAACTTGGCAACCAATAAGGTTGCAGAAACGCAAATCAAATCAGAACCCGATCGCCAATCAGTTGATGTCTGATTTATTTGACTTCTAATTGCGTTGCACAAACGTGAATCTCCAATTAACTGGTATCGATTTACTAATTGCTGATTTGAAAAAGAAATGTATTTGACAACAGAGCTATTTAGCAACCACAGGCAATCTGATGCTCTTTAAAAGTCTCGGAACGAATGCATCAACTGACGGTGAGTAGGAAAACAAGTGAATGCTTTGCTGTTTTGTTGCTTTTTGTAGAAAGGAAACAGGCGGATTCTATTTGTATACAGATTATATTACTTAATCATTTAGTACGAATTTGCTAATCAACATTTTGTCTTGTAACCCACATGTATTCTCCTATTACTATTTTAACTGTATAATATATCTCAAGTGAATTAATCGTCGAATTTATCTCTCAGCATTTTAGGTCTTTTAAATTGTGTGTTTGTGTATGTGTGTGTGTGAGTGTGTATATTCCCCTTATGCTGTGCAATGAATTTGTTTAAGTGTAATTTTCTACTTTATTTTATATATTGTGCAACCGAACTTGACTATTTGTAATTTTATAGTATGCAACTGATCTTTACTATTGTAATTTTCTATTATATTCCACGTAATTTCGAAGGTATTTTCTTTTGTGTTGTTTTGTAATCTAATTTTGTATTTCTTGTATATTATTGAAACCTGGTTGAGTGGAAGAGAAGACCTCAGGGCCTTAACTCTGCCAGGCAAACCACCACCACCACCACCACCACCACCACCACCACCACCACCACCACCACCACCACCACCACCACCACCACCACCACCACCACCACCACCACCACCACCACCACCACCACCACCACCACCACCACCACCACCACCACCACCACCACCACCACCACCACCACCACCACCACCACCACCACCACCACCACCACCACCACCACCACCACCACCACCACCACCACCACCACCACCACCACCACCACCACCACCACCACCACCACCACCACCACCACCACCACCACCACCACCACCACCACCACCACCACCACCACCACCACCACCACCACCACCACCACCACCACCACCACCACCACCACCACCACCACCACCACCACCACCACCACCACCACCACCACCACCACCACCACCACCACCACCACCACCACCACCACCACCACCACCACCACCACCACCACCACCACCACCACCACCACCACCACCACCACCACCACCACCACCACCACCACCACCACCACCACCACCACCACCACCACCACCACCACCACCACCACCACCACCACCACCACCACCACCACCACCACCACCACCACCACCACCACCACCACCACCACCACCACCACCACCACCACCACCACCACCACCACCACCACCACCACCACCACCACCACCACCACCACCACCACCACCACCACCACCACCACCACCACCACCACCACCACCACCACCACCACCACCACCACCACCACCACCACCACCACCACCACCACCACCACCACCACCACCACCACCACCACCACCACCACCACCACCACCACCACCACCACCACCACCACCACCACCACCACCACCACCACCACCACCACCACCACCACCACCACCACCACCACCACCACCACCACCACCACCACCACCACCACCACCACCACCACCACCACCACCACCACCACCACCACCACCACCACCACCACCACCACCACCACCACCACCACCACCACCACCACCACCACCACCACCACCACCACCACCACCACCACCACCACCACCACCACCACCACCACCACCACCACCACCACCACCACCACCACCACCACCACCACCACCACCACCACCACCACCACCACCACCACCACCACCACCACCACCACCACCACCACCACCACCACCACCACCACCACCACCACCACCACCACCACCACCACCACCACCACCACCACCACCACCACCACCACCACCACCACCACCACCACCACCACCACCACCACCACCACCACCACCACCACCACCACCACCACCACCACCACCACCACCACCACCACCACCACCACCACCACCACCACCACCACCACCACCACCACCACCACCACCACCACCACCACCACCACCACCACCACCACCACCACCACCACCACCACCACCACCACCACCACCACCACCACCACCACCACCACCACCACCACCACCACCACCACCACCACCACCACCACCACCACCACCACCACCACCACCACCACCACCACCACCACCACCACCACCACCACCACCACCACCACCACCACCACCACCACCACCACCACCACAATATAGTGAAAAAATGAATCAAACATAAAACGTGTGGGGGCTTCTGTTGTGGGATTTGCCAGAGGAATCGACAAGAAACTGGAACATGCATAGTCTCCAAAGCCCAAAAAGAATTCCATTTCCCATCTCTCTGTTTACAAACTGGGATCGTAACCTACTCATTAAAAAATTGTGTTGTCATGTATAGAACCCTGCCAACGGGCTACAACATTCCAGAATTTCAATGATGGTGTAGACTACATATTGCCTGTACATTCACAGAAAAGAAACCTTTCCTATTTCGATAGAGTTCGGCATCATTTCAACCAGGTGATTGAATGAGGATATGAGCAATTTATTATACAACCGACTATTATTGGAAATCCTCTCGTGTCTGAATATTCTTTCTGGGTTTCAAGTCGTTCCCTGTCTGCGGTTTGGGGCTTTACGAGATCCTGCGATAAAAAAAAAAACAATTTCATGCGTAACATTCCTAACTACTCGACAAATAGTTGATTTCTGGACCCCAACAAAATCACCCAAGACAGCCTGAAAAATTCCAACAGCATAAAATCTCAGCGTTATTAGAACTTTGTTCATAGGAGAAACTGGAAGGTTTCGAGTTGTCTGTCTGCATATATTTGTTTCGATTATTAACAGTAACGAAACACACCAATCCTTACTTAACCTAAAGGTTTCCTCAAATTCTCTGTAATAGATAAAAACAATTCACGTCTATCACAGAAATGCCTTCTTCTTAACACCATTTCTTCATTCTAAAATTTCATCATCAGAAGAATCCGTTATGTCGAAAACAATATTATTACGCTATAACTATTTACTACCTTGGGTATATAAATTGCAGTAACTGCACTATAAAGAGAATAACATAAATACTTGATCAGTGATCTGTCACTTAACCAGCAAAGTCTGTTGATCAAATCTCATGGAAGAATCACCTCCAATTATATTTGATCAGTGTTTCTGCAACCGGGCCTAAGTGCAACAACCTCTTCCGTTTTCATAATTAAAACATAAAACTAGATAGCTGTTCAACATTAGTATTCTGCAACATGACATGACTTGTAATAGTAAATAGTGATGAGTGTTTTTGCCTCCATCATACAGTGAAAGGCACTGCAAGTACTCTTGAAAAGAGGCAGTGTCCGCTACAATTTAAATACAATATAAAACTGGAAGAAGAACACGCAGTGCATTCCTTGTGCTCCACTCACCTCTGGTTCTCGTTTGACCACAGGGAATGGATCTTCCTCAAATTTTACCTCTGATAAGTGATCAGGGCTCTGGTTCACATATTCCTCTTTTATGCCAGTCACATGATGATCCAAGAAATTCTGTTCCTGCGGTACAAAGAGACGTATTAAAAGAGCAATTTATTATAGGGTGTTAGAAGACGACTTCTAACGTTACAAGGGCTCTCTATATACCCGCATGTAAGGGCTTGACATGATGAATAGGGCCAGGATTCATATGCAAATGCAAATTTTTCATGAAATGCTAATTTTTGTACATGTAATGAATGTCTGTAACAATACGAAAAGCTGAACGTGCATATTACCGCCATTCCTGTATATAATATACTACTGTGCATATATTGTAGCATATTTTCAAGACTGTGATGGATTAAACCCAAAATTTGAGTTGTTTTGCAATAAAATAATAATAATAATAATAATAATAATAATAATAATAATAATAATAATAATAATAATACTAATAATAATAATAATGCAAATCTAGTCTTTCAGGTAAAGCTCCCTGTGAAGCAGATTTGAATAATTTCAAGGGAAAAATTGTTCCGGGGCCGGGTATCGATCCCGGGACGTCTGGTTGAACGTACCAGCGCTCTACCACTGAGCTACCCGGGAACTCCACCCGACACCGTCTCAACTTTTCCCTTTATATCCACACAACTCGCGTGGGCTGACGAAACGCCAGAGACCCACAACGAGTGCACACAATCTCTGTGTGACTTGGAACTGTGGTTTTCTGTTAACGTACACAGTAACGTATATATTATGCAAATCTAGTCTTTCAGGTAAAGCTCCCTGTAAAGCAGATTTGAATAATTTTAAGGGAAAAATTGTTCCGGGGCCGGGTATCGGTCCCGGGACCTCTGGTTGAACGTACCAGCGCTCTGCCACTGAGCTACCCGGGAACTCCACCCGACACCGTCTCAACTTTTCCCTTTATATCCACACAACTCGCGTGGGCTGACGAAACGCCAGACACCCACAACGAGTGCACACAATCTCTGTGTGACTTAGAATTGTGGTTTTCTGTTAACGTACACAGTAACGTATATATTATGCAAATCTAGCCTTTCAGGTAAAGCTCCCTGTGAAGCAGATTTGAATAATTTCAAGGGAAAAATTGTTGCAGGGCCGGGTATCGATCCCGGGACCTCTGGTTGAACGTACCAGCGCTCTACCACTGATGTTCTGCATAAAGTGTTGGCATAGGCTTCCGTGGCTAGTGCACATAGTGTGTGGAGAAATTCCGGGGCTTATACTGCGTTGTCTAGGTGCTAGTGGCTGACGTTTCGACCACTGTGTTGTGGTCATCTTCAGAGCAGTGGAATAAGGAAATGGTGTGCGAGCTTGTCTCAGTGGGTGAGGACTTCCAATGATAGGTGGGAGGTTCTCCTTTTGGAATATGATTGGTTCTTCGTTGTCCAAGGCCTTTAATATGAATACTCCCCTCCATGCAGAACTCAACCATGCAACTCCGAGCACTACATCTTCCCGTCACTAAAATAGCATATTAAGGGGACTCTCAACTTAAAAATTGGAGAAAAAGTGTCATAGAAATGAAAAATTAAATTTCTACAATAATTTACGTGACAGAACTAAATCAATACGCAGAATTCTTCCCCTATTCATTGAGAAGTCACAGTCAAATGCACAAAGCCAAAAAATAAAAAATGATAATTAAAAGTGATATTTCAATTAATGATTGATTAAAAATTGAAATATTTCTTATTTTGAAAAGTACTGGATCTAATGAGCTGAGATTTTGCATGTTACTTTCCATGTGTATATCAAACTTTTTCTCCAAATTTGAAAAAGATTGGTCAAATAGGAAAAAAGTTCCAAAATATAGTTGAGTGTCCCCTTAAGACTTTTGAAGAAATTTTTCATCTACACAGTAAGAAGCAAAGTAATTCAATGAAACTTCCTTCATTCTTATAGATTTATGTTCACTTGTCCATAAAAATAGTAATGGCTTCACCATCTATGACAGTTCTTGTATACCTGATCGAATTTCTCTTTTTACTTAAGTTATTGCATTTGTCAATTAAAACTTACAGATATTTACTCTCTTTCATTAGTTTCTTTCCTAGTCGTTTTCTGAATCAGAGTCTACGTGTTCTACTGTCTACGTGGTGACAGTAAGGACAAACAGTAAGGACAATCTTCTTTGCGTAAATAGGACGGCATATCGAAAATACCCAACAATTTTTTTTCGGAATTAAAAATTTAAGGGTTCGCAAAAGTTGCATAATGGCGCCACAATTTGGCACAAAAAAATTACTATCCCTTAGAAACACTTTCAACTGAGACACAGAGGGGTTCTTTTCATTATCTCATTTCTTTTCAACATAAGCATGTTTACAGTCTTCGATGATGCGGACTGCTATCATTTGTTATTTTTGTTGTTTAGTCGAATGTCCAAAGACTCGTCTGAAATTCACATGTGATACCAACAACCTACTAGGCCAGAAGATAATGGAGTAGGATGGCCAGTTCCATTTTCCCTACATTTGTTATCATATACAGATAAAAGCAAACTATTATTATTTTTTTTTAAGTTCTAAGTAATAGCAGGAATCCGAAACAAGAGGCACAAATATGTTACAGGAGACAACAATCCAGAATCTACCATGGATAGGTAACTGCTAACAAATTCCATACTCCACTGAATCATTCAATCTAACTGACGAGAAGAAGAAAAAACTATGTTTAGTTCTAAAAGAATTTCCCGAATCCATTTTTGCCAGTGACATAATGTTACATATTGTCGCTGCGCTCCAAAATCGTCTAACTAATATGCATTGAAATAGATTTTTGCAGGTGAAAGAAAAATGCATTATCACTTTTAAACCCCTTGATTTTCAAAGCTACTTTCGGTATAATTTCATCATTTCTCATGTAAGGATTCAGTGCTCGGGTTTTTCTTTCCTACGAAAATAATGCTGCCATGTGTGCTGCGAGCATTCCAGTGCAGCTGACATTACAGGCGACACAGGGTCCTGTGACGTCAGGAGGCAGAGAGATAACTCACACAATGTCCCTTACACAAGGCAGGCACTCAGCAAGATCTCCGTCGTTGTGTTTCATTGTATGAGATTCATTGTCTGTGTGTTAACAAAAATGCCGTTACATTTTTACAATATCGAATACGCAGATATGATTCATGTTTATGGCTTTTGTGACGGGAATGCTAATAATTCTGTGGACGAATATCGAAGAGAATTTCCACATCACAGAATGTTGTCACGTATAAACTACAGCCGGCCAATCTCCGGCTCTGACATTTCGCTTGGAAAGAAAAGAGAGAACGAGAGAGAAAGATAGTGACCAGCATTGCCAACCTGTGGCGTTTTGAAGTTGTGAAAAGAATCTCGAAATTCCACTGTGAATGAAACTATTCTGCTAAATTTTAATCTTAAAACAATCTGGTTCGGTTTAAAGTAATGTTTTTAATTCTATTGTAATATCCTGTTACAAGACTTGAGTTCTGATATGCGAAGATTAATTCAATCGCAGTTTGTAATGCTGGGGGAGAGGCAGACTCTAGAGGTTAAAGTTGTCTGCTAGAACCAACCAGCTATGAGCGTCTGATGTATTTAGCGCGATGTTGCCACTTCTTTTTTTATGCAAAGCACGTGACGAACAAGTCGTTAGTTCTTTGTGTTATAGTATAGGCGAAGTAGTTGTGTTGTTTTGTGCTTGAGCGATTTATGGTGCCTGTAAACCTAATTATTGATATAGTAATATGGCCAGTGGTCGTCAGAATCAAAGAAGGAAAAAATCGGCTCTTTTAAGAGCTAAAGTCATGAATTTATATACAGATTGCGTGAATATTTTGAGAAGGAGCGAGACAATGGAGAACCTCTTCTCCCTGTTACGAAAGTGGTAGATAGAGTTTGTGACGCTTTGAAGGTGGGAAAAACAACCGTTAAAAGTGTGGCGTCTTTCCACTTGAGTATTAACAGATTCTAAGGAAAGTAGAGTATATTTCATTTGATACACTTTCATTATAAAGATATTCCCATAGTCTGTGGTAATATACTGTAGGCCTATGTATAATTTACATACGCGTTCGCATTAGTTTTTATTCTGTTATAATTATTTAGCTGTGTACATTAACGGAAGATGCGATCTACGTTTGTATAAAATGATTTACATAAGTGTTCCCATTAGTTTTTATTCTGTTATAATTATTTAGCTGTGTACATTAACGGAAGATGCGATCTACGTTTGTGAAAAATGATTTACATACGTGTTCCCATAGTTTTTATTCTGTTATAATTATTTAGCTGTGTACATTAACGAAAGATGCGATCTACGTTTGTGAAAAATGATTTACATACGCGTTCGCATTAGTTTTTATTCTGTTATAATTATTTAGCTGTGTACATTAACGGAAGATGCGATCTACGTTTGTGAAAAATGATTTACATACGCGTTCCCATTAGTTTTTATTCTGTTATAATTATTTAGCTGTGTACATTAACGAAAGATGCGATCTACGTTTGTGAAAAATGATTTACATACGCGTTCGCATTAGTTTTTTATTCTGTTATAATTATTTAGCTGTGTACATTAACGGGAGATGCGATCTACGTTTGTGAAAAATGATTTACATACGCGTTCCCATTAGTTTTTATTCTGTTATAATTATTTAGCTGTGTACATTAACGGAAGATGCGATCTACGTTTGTGAGAAATGATTTACATAAGTGTTGCCATAGTTTTTATTCTGTTATAATTATTTAGCTGTGTACATTAACGAAAGATGCGATCTACGTTTGTGTAAAACTGTAAAATGATTTACATACGCGTTCGCATTAGTTTTTTTTTTTTTTTTTTTTTTGTGATCTACGCTAGCTGTGTACATTAACGAAGGCTGTGATCTAAGTTATATGTAAATGATTTATAGGCAAGCCTACGCGTTCGAATTATACTTGTTTTTTTGAAAGACATGACAGTTAAGCGGCCGAGCTTGGAACTACAGTGCTATGTTGCCAATATGGACTACCGTGCTGCCAGCTGATGGATGCTAGCAATTGACGTTAAGATGGCTGACGTTAAAACCAGTGGCGCCTCGTGGGTATTGAATTAAGGGGGGCTGCATACAAAAATAAACCAAGCAACTTACTTTATTTAAAGATTAGTTCCATGCGCCTTATCTTGTAAGTTATGTTTAAATGAGACAGGCTCATGTTAGTAGATTTACTGGCATTTAAAAGAATCCTGCGGACAAAATTCCGGCACACCGGCGACGCTGATATAACCCCTGCAGTTGCGAGTGTCGTTAAATAAACCATAATTTAATTTTTTATATCCAGATTTGAACCTTAGAAATATCTAACTGGCGATGTTGTAGTTTGTTATATAATATATCTACATGATACATCAATAAATGAAAAAAATAACGGAGCGAGAAATTGAATTCAGGATATTCAAGAGTACGCACCACAGCTCTTGCCTCATTTATTGTGATGTTGTTAGATGTTTCAGAATCCATTATGGTTTGAAAACATTCTAGCAATGGCTCCTTCTTCTTATAAACAACATTTACTGTTCTTATTTTAAATCCATCTTGTTGCCCCGGCTGATGGATTTGTCTTTGAAACACATTAATCTAATACAGACTGTGTGGAGATCGAGAGAAGAAAGCAGGGATACTGGATAAATTATAAAAAAAAAATATGCGAGCCTTTGTATTTTGTTTAGCAGCTATTTCCATTATGAGATTCAACTGATGGGCACTTAATTTCACATTTCTGCTGAATTGTTAAGGTGCTGAACTGATTAGACTGTAAATATTGTACAGAATTAAACATTGTTGCACTTGTTATACTCACAACATTAAAGAAAATGTATTTAAAACTGCGCGCTACTGACAAACTGCTGCAAATTTTGCAGCGCCTGGAAACTCTGGATTCATGGCAAGGGACAGCAGGAGGAGGGGTAAAACTAACGCGCAAAGCATCCGCGACGGGACTGGCAGCTCCAGGGGAGGAAGTGGCTTCACCCTATAGTCCTTGTCTCTGGTTTCGCTCTGGCAGCACCAGGGGAGGAAGTGACTTCACTAACGATTGCGTGCATGTTAATGAGTGCGAAATTTTTCTAAAAATTCGAGCCGCTAAACAGAGACTGTATAATAAATGCATTTCACAAAATAAAACGAGACAAGAGCCACAAATGTCTGGGGATGCTGCAGCTCCGCAGCCCCTCTTCGAAAGCCGTCCCTGGTTAAAACATTCATTGACAATTGACGCAAAGCTAAGGAAACAATACAAAAATCGACAGAGAATCAAACACAAAACTAACATTGTGTGCACAATAAATGTCGCCAAGAGAGCTATAAGCACTTGCCATGTGGAAACGGTAAATTTGGTAACTCAACTGTTGTTACCATAGCAACAGGTCTACCGCACTATGTGACATTCAGTTGTTTTTCCGATCGCAACGCTCCTGTCATGTCCCATCTTTCAAAAAACCAAGTATAGTCTTTTTTCCGCGCCACAAAATCGGCCGGCGAGCGCGTGACAATTTTCATTCTGTCAATACGTAACGGCAACACTGTCTCCCTCAGTCACGAGAAACGTCAGGGCCGGAGAACGACCGGCTGTACTGTAGTTTTAGTTCGCACATTTCAGTCCCCTGTGTTGCGAAGGCATATGATCTTGCAGTTGCCAACAATGAAACAGAAAAAAGCCCACGCACGAGTGGCAGTAACATATACAGACGACTAGGTGTTCCTCAAAGTAGGGTGTGGAGAACATTGAACGATGAGGGAATGTACCCCTATCATTTGCAGCGAGTACAAATCTTCAGCCAGAGCACTAAAGACATTGTGTGGGGTCTTTGAAATGTGGCTTTAATACAAATTTTTTATGTGAGTACTAACGTGAATGTTCTTTAATGAATTTATAATACACCGAGTACCATTATTGTGCACAATTTAAATGCTTAAACTTTCATAAATGACAATATATTCATGTGACCATTTTTCATCAGAATGATTCCAGAAATAACATCCAAGAATATTACGTGAATCACCCTGTATATATATAATTTTATTGCAAATCTCATAGATTGAAAGATGCTGCAGGTACTGTTGTAAAAAAGACAGTGTCCGTTACAATCAAAACATAAGATAAACACTGGAAGAACACACAGCATTCTTTGTGCTGCACTCACCTCAGGTTCACGTTTCACCACAGGCAACCAAATTACCTCCGGACGTTCCTCGAATTTTATCTCTGTTGTGAGATCTTGGCTCTGGTCCTCATATTCCTCCTTCATATCAATCACATCCCGATCCGAAAAATCCCGTTCCTGCAGTACAAAGAGACATCTTAAATGAGCAATTTATTACAGGGTGTAAGAAGACAACTTCTAACTTTACAAATTGTTCTCTATGTGTTTGTATGTCACAGCCTGATCACAACGGACGTATATGCTTCACATTACCATTCATAAAGCCAGGAATCATATGCAAATGCATATTTTCATGCAAAAACATTTGTTATACATGTTATTAACGTCTGTGATGATGAATAGGCAAAGTTAACTGCGCATAGTTGTTTAATATTTCGGCCATTACTGCATATAATATACTACTGTGCATTATAATTAGCATATCTTCAACACTGTGTTAGACTAGCAACAATATTTGTGCGAGATCGTGCGTATTTGCTTGTTTTCCGCACAGAACCAATACGCGGTAAGTGTGAAATACCACATTCAGTATTCCCAACGTAACACACATAACAATTTCCCTCTTCTTACCGCTTAAGCGCGACATTCATTTACTGCTTTAGGCTTTTAACATATTATTTTTAGAGACGTTTAACATAGTAATAATTATAAATTGCAAACTTATCACTGTAATTTCACCTAAATTGCAATGTTAATTATTGTTTTTAAATATTTGCAAAAAATTAAGTAAAGTTTACTACTCCACGAAACTTATTGCATTCCTGATACAAGTAACATTAAGGAAGCCGTGAAAAAATCAACGAGATTCCAGATGCCGATGTCATTACTGCAATATGTTATATATATAATATTGTTAAAATATTAAAATGAAAAATAAATCATTACATAACCTTACCGTTTGTTTTAAGTTCGCATTTATAGACTGGGGGGGGGGGGAGACAGACGTATATCACGGCCTGCTGGAGTATAGTAAACACAGAAAACATTTTACAGCAACAATGTTGAAGAAAGATATTTTGTTGTTCCGAAGTTGGCGTCATTAAACAGAAACCAACATGGAGATTTCATTGCAACTAATTAGATATTCGTCTTTCAGGTATGTAATAAACGATCTTCGCACAAAATAATGTACGATACACGAGCGGTATGTTTGTTTTCATGTTCGAGGAAAAGATTGAAAAAGCGAAACGTAGTTGAGCTTTTTTAATTTCCGAGAACATGAAAACAAACATACCGTTCTTCTAACGTATATTACTATTGCGTAGTTTAGTAAAAGAAACGATCAGACTCTGGATTATTCCTAGTCAGCACATAATAGTTTTTGCTTGACTGTACTCGATGGATAAAAATCCCTTGTCTATGAAGGGAAAGAGTGGAAAATCCACGACTGCCCGCTTTTGTTTCATTGAACTACTGCAGAAAAGGAACCATTCCCAAACATGCCTACCTACCTGACTATATCACTACTACCCTCGCTTCCTATGTTTCACTTATTCTGAGTTGGCGCACTGGCAGCATTTTGTTTCGTACCGGCAAGTACTCAAACATTAAACCATTGAGTTTCCACACACTTCGACAACAAGCCTTTGGGAATGTCCTTCTGAATGTATGAGTGGGGAACATTGTGGGACCTGCAAATTATTCAGGTCATTTCCCTGTACTAGGGTTGGCAACAGTTCGATGTTTCTGACATGGCTTTATTCACAGGGGTACAACATTTACGTACTAGAATCATTTCTCTGTTTCGTAAGCATGTCTGTATGAGACTGCGGAATTATCTTCCAATCCAGACTAAATCCAACAATCTGATAGGAACGAAAATCAAATATAAATGCCCGATATGCCATGAAATCGGGACATTTTGATACATGTGCAAATTATTTCGGGACGCGGGACGCAGTGGTCGAAATCGAGACTGCCCCGGGAAAAACGGGACGATTGGCAAGCCTAGCAGGGGCTAAATACTAGGGTTGGCTAAAAAGTAATGGCAACATTTCGATATTTCTGACATGGCTTTATTCACAGGGGTACAACATTTACGTACCTTTTATATAGTCGCCCCCCTTTTTTATTACCTTTTGCCAAATGTTTGGAAGGCGTCGTACACCATCAGCGCGTCCATCTTTGTTGATGTTCTCTATTGACCGCCTAAAGCACGGATAAGTTCATCTCTGGTATTGTACCGGGTCCCTCGCAGTGGTTCTTTCACTTTGTAATCGCATGGATCATATCGGGTAAGTACTGTGGATGTTCCATTAGTCCGCGTTTTCCGTCTGCCTTGGAGGTACAGAGTGGTGTAGTATTACCCCATCAATGTCATACGCCACAATGAACATCTCCTTCACAGCACTTTGTGTAGGGCGCACTTTCTTTGGACGAGGAGAACCGGGATGCTTCCATTCATTTGATTGGCGTTTCAAGTTTGGTTCATACGAGCGAGTCCAGGTTTCGTCCATAGCAACGATTCGTAAAAGAAAGTTGTCACTTTCCCTTTGGTACCGGTGCAACAAGGCCTTCCCAGAACGCTTTAACCCATTGTGCAACTGTGCGATATGGCAACACTGCATCGCCACATCCTTCACGCAGTCCCTAAAAACATTCTTGTGCACTACGACCTCGTGCCATTTCAATTTTGATCCAGGAACGTTGCTCTAGTTTTGTAAGGATGGTCTTAGGGCGCTCGCACTATCCCTATGAAAGCGATCGTTCTACACACTGCAGTAGATTGATGGAGTACTGTCGCCGCTGGCTGCACTAACTCATGTAACAGTCCTTGTTCATGTCCACACAGCTGGCAGCTCTCGAACGCACCATCGACACGTGAGAGCAGTGTTGCCATTACTTTTTATCTAACCTATGTATTTGGAAGTTTCGTGAATTGTATCACTATCTAAATTAGAAACAGACCACGATACAACAGGTTTATGTTCGTTTTAAAGGCATGGAAGGGCAATCATTAAGCGGAATCATACAGATAGTATAATGCAAAATATTGGTACACAGTACTGCATTGCAGTCATAAGGACTTATCTAAGCCACTCATATTTTCTTTCCATGAGTCTACATCAACAGTACGAGCGGTGATGTTGTCCTTGTTAAAATACACCCTTAAGTGTTTCGAATATGTTAATTCCTCACACATTAAACTTCTCTTATGTAATTGGTTGTCAGGATACGTTAATAGTGGGGGGGGGGGAAATAAGCCCAAATCGATTTTTTTTCCACTGGAACTTGGTTTCATCTGTATGGCTACGTTGACTTAACACAAAGTACTATCAGCAGACAAAATAAGTACCTAGCTATCTTTAATGAAGTTGCAAGTAAAGAAAGATCAACGTTTTCTCACAAAAATGCTTCGAGATTAGGAAGGTTAAAATAAAAAAAATAGTCCAAATCAATGATTTGGAACGTGATGACGATCTATTTTACGAAGAATTAAGTTCGGAAGATGAATATAATTTTAATATGAGAACAAACACCGAAAATCGTGAAAGAACAGTTCAAGAAACGTTCCAACAATGTAAAATTACGAACTATAGTCCCGTCGCTCTTATTTCCGGCAGCCAATCCCGTTGCAAGTCGGCTACATTTAAACATTTGCGTCTTGTCATTCGCTGTTGATTCGGTCATGGACTTCCTAAGGCTCTATAGAGACTGGGTACAATCGTCCGCAATTTTCGTTCTTTTCTTGCCGTTTGCAGCAAGGAGACGAGAATTTACAACAGTACAAATTTTAATTCCGCGATCTTTTAGGTGTATTTGTTTAAAAAAAAATAATAAAAAAAAAAAATAATAATAATAATAATAGAATCAAGGGTAACAATCGACTTGGAGCCATGCACCTGAATACTCCGGTAATTAAACCTTCAACAAACAGTGCAGCATTTGATCCACATACATTAACGTTATAGTCAACAATTGATTTCGTTAGGTATACAAAAGCTATCTCAACATTCACTTAGCTATTTATTTTTAAGTTTCTCACATTAAACATTATAACAAGAACGTAATCGACAGATTGAATTTTTTTCCGGCAGCGAGTCCCACAAAGCGCGGGGCCTGGGTGACCGCCCCACTTGCCCCGCCGAAGGGCCGGCCTTTCTATGAGAATCCACAGTTCTAACAGACCTAAGTTGTTACACTGCAAACTGAGGTCCGCGCATATGTTACTCCCAGTAACTGGGAAACTAGTACGGTACAGATTTCGAATAGGAATCACTTTTAAAGGTAATTCTTTCTAAACATTTCTCTTGTTTTGACTCCCATCTAAAGTTAAAAATAGAAAAACTTTTGAAGGTGTCAATGTCTATTTTGAACATGACACTTCGTAGTAATTTTTTTCTCCCTTCCCAAAAAACATTTTGATTTCGAATTTTTTCTATGCTTTCCTTAGATATTTATCTACGAAACCTAAAATTTACAATGCGATTATCATAGGTGCTACGACGTGATAATGTTTAACGGTGCGGAAAATAGCGTCGTCTGCTAACCGCAACTGGCAATGAAAGAACTAAAATGGCGAACGATTATATGAACCTACTCTTTATAGAACCTACTCTTACTAGGACGTAAGCAAAGAGGCGGAGCCACGCCGGAAATAACAGCGACGTGACTATAGTTATGAGACCGTACACAACTGGCGCATGCGTCGAAAGAAGTTCCTAGCGCCTTCTGAATTGCTTCTTGGAACAAACCTTTTGTCCCCGACACTTTGATATTAGTTCTGGTAATGGAAGGAGCCTGTAGTTTTCAGTCATAGGTCTGTCCTCGTTAAGTGCAGGCGTGTTCACTGTCATGGTTTATCATCTATTATTCATTACTCTTTTTTAAGTAGTTTGTCACTTGTGGGTGCGATACTTCGGTACTACTTATTCTGTATAGTACAGAACATAGGTTTACTAGTGGCTTGTGCAGCAAATGAAGGAACTAAGTTCATTACACTGTCAAATAAACATTTTTCAGATTTATTTTTAATGAATAATACCAGACATTCGGAAAGTTATTTTCTTCCATAACAATCAAAGATACTCTCTCGAGCCAATACAGAAGAGAACCACGCATATAAATATCTACACCACACCGCCATTAAATATATGAAAAAGACCCAATCCCACTTGATTAATAATTATAAAAATATTTTATTTTTAACAATATTATCTTACGTAAGTTTTATAGCTTTCAGTAACATATACTATATATACTATATAGCCGCCACTCAGTAAAATATAGAAATCAAAATCTAATTTAAGTTATTCTCTACTTCTACTTATACTGTATAACCCCAAAACGTTTCACTTTCATATCATCAATATAGCATTAACATGTAAAATTAATGAAAAATAGTCACGTCATGGCATTAACAACAATAATATTTCATTTCTAATGGTAATAATGTCATCAAACCACCTCAAGTTTTGTAGTTTTTAATATCCAATACACAGCTGTACCCAGAAAATTACACACCCCAGAAACTAACCTGTAAATCATTTTTAATAAGTTAAGTTTTTAATAACCAATTTAATGTGAGCTGTAAATATGTCAGCATTCTTGCAGATCATGGCCTTCGTGTAATATTGTTTTCTGTAGTACAGTGTGTGTTTTGTTTTATTCTGAAATGCAACACGGCCGACTTGATGCTCGCTTCGCCTCTCCTGTACAAAAAAAGCGAAGGTTATATCAAGCCGGCCGTGAATCCTATTAGCTAGTTCTCAAAACTGACGACAGATGGATTTTGGAAAATAGGAAAATTATGTTTAAAAATTGACATTTCACTGAAAACTACTATTTTTCCGAAAAACAGTGAGTTCCAAGCTTCAAAATGAGGGGTCTTTTATTAAAATCCGTCTAGCCGTTTTCCCGTAATTTCCGTTACCAGTTCAAATTATAATATATATAGATATTACAGAATTTAGCCCGCTACATGGAATCATTAAATTGAACCCAAGGCCAAGAAAGAGAACGAAGAAGAAGAAGAAGAAGAAGAAGAAGAAGAAGAAGAAGAAGAAGAAGAGCGTGTTTTAGGTTTGTGTGCAGGTTGTTTTTACTAATATCGAATATTTAGCAGAGTTCATGTTCAACAGGGCATATCCAAATAATCGTGAACGCATGCATTACTTCGTGCTTTAGTACCATTGAACTACTCAGCAAAATTCTATTCACAAGCCGCAAGTAAATGGGTACTTAAGTGGCCATTCGGACGCTCAGGTAGGTGATATGGCCCAATGAGATGATCTTGCAAACTGCAATGCCGATCTTGATATTTACAGCGAAACTGACATGATCGCCTTAATCTGGGTTCACAGACCTCAAGTTCCATAATATCCCAAAATGTTCAGTAGGGCATCCTCTATTTGTTGTTCAATTCTTGCAATCTGTTACTGAATCACTCACTACATGGAGACACCCTAGTTTACAATTTGCTTTCATTTTCCTATTAATTTCGATCTGGTATATTTAATTTTTGGAAGTTTGCACCAAGTTTAGATACTCGTACATTAATATTGAATTCTATACAGTTTATCTTCGTAAACTATGCTGTGTGCTCTTTTATTTTCCTAACTGTTGTTGTCTACGAGTTTAAGATAATCATTTCTTTCATTCCTCATCGAATATCGCTGAATCAATCCACTTCTGTAGTTTATAAATCAACTGTGGTGAACAAAGCTGGGGGCGAAATGTCCCGATTGTGGTGGCTTCTTTCATTACGAGAAAGGTATCAACATTCATTACAGTGATTCACACCTTGATATACACTCAACGAAGGCAGCATAGAATTGCTCACTGAACTACGCCATGATTTCAGCGCGAGATTGAAGATTTTCGAAAGTTTCGAAACCCATTTCGATTAGTCGAAATTCCCTAGTCAGTAAAGACAGCAGATGTAACTGGGTTATCAATTTTGGGCCCTGAGATTAGAAATCTCAGAACTATAAGGTATTTTTCAAGAGAAACGTAAAACAAATTCAGTATTAGAATTTTGGAATACAGTTCCAGAAAAATAGTTCGAAAATTTGGTATCGTGTGCATATAAAATGCTGTGTGTTTTTGGATCAATGTATATTTGTGAAATGCCTTTCAGCAAGATAAAATCAATGGTAAACATAGATCTCATCTCCCCAATGTGAACGTGGAAAACCTGCTGAGGATATCTGTCACAAATCAACCAGCTCGTATTGAGAAAACTGTACAGGGCCATTCCACGAAAATGCGACATTTTCACGAAAAATAAAAATCTCACGAATCTCTGCTTGTTATATGTCATTTTTTTCGTTATGATCAGAATTTTTTGAATCTGATAACACTCATTGTGTAACAACTCGTATGTGGAAGAAAAAGCGCCAAGAAGTCTGTGGTTTAAGAGCGCGAAATTATGTACTAGAAATCACATATTTGAATGCACATTTAAGGCAAATAAATCATTACTTCGGTACGTTAAATGCAATTAATAATGAAGTGCGGACCGTTGTTAATAATTACAATGCATAGAAACCGTAATACAATGATTATTTCGTGCTTGATTGCAATAATAATTACAAAGAAATGTTCAGAGTTCGTGTGTCACGCTCAAATGGACATTTGTTTATATTTCTTCAAAACCATTTCATTTTTTTCATTTTTCATAAATGTAAAAGTGAGACACATCACATAACAATCAACTTCTTATATGGACAACATTTTGATTGATGTACGTATTCTATAAGAAAAACACGTGACACACGTAACACAATGACTGTGATACACGAACAAAAATGTTATGTTCGTGTATCACTAAGGTCTATCTTAAAATCCAGTTACAATTTTTGTTGTTATTGGAAGTCTTTACGTCTAAACATAATTAGTAGTGGAATTTCAAATACTTATTATTGATTTAGATAATTGTGTGCGTGCACACGTAGCTGTGAGTTTTTTTTTCAATGTACATAAACTGTAGGTTAAACACTCTTGAAAATGTATTCCATAACTGTTGTAAGGGGGAAAGGAAATGGCCACGTTATCCCATTATCTCCTGGCATAGTTGCCTCATAAGTGGTGCCTTCTCGGTATCACTTGTGAGGTTCACACATGTCTCTGGACAGACTAAACAACAGCTGTTGTAAAAATATAGTGTGTAGGGCTAAAATTAGCATAAGACAATTTATGGCTAAAGTTCGTATAAAATATTTATTATTTTTTTTAATTCCTTGAATTAAAAACTTACAAAAATTGGTTATGTTACGGTAATTTATTTCATATAAAAAAAACAAGCTTATGCAGTACATTTACCGGTACATCGTAAATAGGTACCTAGCCACCATACTAGGCCAATGTATAAATAAATTGGTGTAATTATTTGCACATTACGTAAATGGTACTAAATTTCTGATACTAATTTAAAATCGTTTTATTTAATAACATTAATTAACTTGCCCTAGGTATCATTCAGCAATTCTAAAACTTAGGCTTTTTAAGTCTATATTACCGGTAGTTCTTCTATTGATATAAATATTAATACATTTTTAACATTTTTTGACAGTATTTTCAAGAATTTAAGTTGGGCTGATTACTTGATTGGGTTTTTTCCGAGATTTTCTCCAACCATAATGCGAATTTCAGGTAATCTATGACGAATTCTCGGCCTCATCTCGCCAAATACCATTTCGCTATCACCAATCCCATTGACATTAAATAACTTAGTGGTTGATACAGTGTCATTAAATGACCAATTAAAAACATAGGCTACACGTGAAGTTACAAAATCTTGTGGTGACGAAGACTTTAAAGTGTCTGTGATGTCTAAGGAAGGGAAGTACTACAAATGGCTGACATATTGGTATATTTATCACATGACATTACACAGGAAATATCATCACATATGGTTGTAAACAACCCTGGATATTTTTAATTTAAAAGTGTATTTTAGTGTAATCTAGTGTTGTAGGCATAGTGTATAAGTCTTTCACAAGAAGTGATGTATTTATAGTGCATTTAAAACAATTAGTAGGTAACCAACATGGCAGAAATGTTCGTGTGTCACAACATATTTGCAATATTTTATTTCTTAATGGCACTGTTAATTTTTTTTAGCTCGTGATTTTGCAGTTACATGTACTACACAAGTGTCTTAATTGTTTGGAAAACAAATGAATGCATTTATGTCATTTGGCACAATAATATGAACATTTTCAATTTTGGTAATAAATCTAGTGGCAAGAAAAAGTTCGTGTGTCACACCATACAATATTTAATATTTTTGCATTATTAATTATTCCTTTTCATTAAGAATTTCTGTTTATATTTAGGAATGCTTACTTAAAAGACAGTAATGTCTTTTTCATGAATTACTAAGTATTTAATTAAATATCCTGTGAAGATCATTGTTAGGTACTTAAAAAATGTTACGTGTGTCACTATGGAATGACCCTACAGGAGGGTAACAAAGTTTGACCTCCAACTTCACAGCAGTAATCTACATAACTGCAAGTTATCTTAAAATTATGTAGTAATAATAATAATAATAATAATAATAATAATATATGCCTCACACAGGTAACTATTAATATAAAATCAATGAAAGTAATCAGTAATGAATGTGTTTATCCTGAAATGTAATAAGACTGCGTGTTACCCAGTCTGGGTACTCTGAAATTTGGCGTGGCTCTCCTACAGAGGCTGTTTCTCTTGTAATTTCTAGTGAGTACCACTGCTCTACAAGGACACTGGCTATATGTAATCACGATAACTCCTGAGTGAAGTGATGTTTTATAGTAGGTTATTTTACGACGTTTTATCAACATCTAAAGCTATGTAGCGTCTAAATGAGATGAAGGTGACAATGCCGGTGAAATGAGTCCGGGGTCCAGCACCGAAAGTTACCCAGCATTTGCTCATATTGGGTTGAAATAAAACCCCGGAAAAAGTCGCATCATGGTAACTTGCCTAATCCGGGAATCGAACATAGGCCACTTGGTTTCGCGGCCAGACACGCTAACCGTTATTCCACAAGTGTGGACGAGTGAATTGATGACTGAGCGAAATGCCAAATAAGGTGGGATTAAAACATATTCTTCTTAAAATGCCGAAACTAAAGTTGAATCAACAATACGTAGTCAAATTTAATCCTATTTGAAGGTGATAAAATTTGTCACGAATTTTCGAAAAGACACAGCCATAAATACGGTGTCTTTAGTGAATATTTAATAATATCAAAAATAATAAAAATGCTGATAAATTAATACTGCACTATTATCGATATTCTTATTTGTGTGACTCCTTGTTTTGTTATATTTTGCCCTTATTGATACCTGATGCTGTTACGAAATTTTAGTATCCTGTAAAAGACATAGATTGCACAGGACTACCTGGTTAACTGAAGTATCAACAATAATTGGTCTAGCTAATTATTCACTAAGCAATAACAAAGACTTTATTTTAAAATACGTGGGTACTACTTAATTATTTGTAATAAATGCAGCAAAGCGCACGGATATGGCTAGGCATTAATAAAATTAAAATGACGTTCAAAAGAATACAAGCCATGTAATTACACGAAAATAGAAATAGAATTACAACAGTTCACGGACTACTGATATAGCCTACCCAAATAAATTCATACGCGATAATACATGGATTTTAAACAGTGTATAATTAAACGTAACATTTCAACAAGTAACACATCTTCACCGATAGTTGCTATCACATTGATGTGAATTATGATTCAGAACTGAGAAATGCAATAAGAGTTATTATGTTTTGTTTTGATACTCTAAATCTTTAAGGAGCAATTGCGATAATATGTACACGTACACCTAGCCTAAAATAAAATTAATCATTTTAAACCGTAATTGAGAATTTTAGAAAAAAATACATAATTATAACAACACTGCGAGAATGTGTAGTTTAGCAACATTAACAGGAAGTGTAACAAGAAATTTCGTTTTCAAACTTAAAACATGAAACCTAGTGACATATCAACAATAGAGTTCTCTGCAACAAGATATAACTCGCAATAGTATATATTGATGATACTTATTCTATCTCTATCATAGAGTGCAAGGCAGTACAAGTTCTGTCGTAGAAAGGTAATGTCCTTAGAATCAAAATATAAGATAAATACTTGAACAACAAGGAATGCATTCCTTGTGCTCCACTCACCTGAGGTTCACGTTTCAATACAGCTGACGATATTGGCAAGGGATCTTCCTCAGATTTCACCTCTGATGTGAGGGCATGTCCCTGGTCCACGTATTCCTCGGAGTAGTAAGACATCACTTCGTAGGACTATGTCTAGCGGTCGTTAAATTGTTTCTTGCACTAGCTCTACCTCCATTAAATTATACGATCAGGTCACGGCTGACTAAATCGTTAACTTTGTTTCTTCCAGATGGCCGTGAAGTTATTAGACTTAATTCATAATTGCTGTAATATCACCCTTCATTGTTATTATTTATTTTTTAGTATTATTAGTTTTCTATGAATATTGCTGATTAAAAGATTCAAGATAGAGTATCCACCCTCCACTTTAAACGAATATTGCACACTTGTATCACTGCCAACGTCAATTACCTTGATAATTAGTAGGCTTTTCAGTATGGAATAGTGGAAATAGGATGTGATCACTTTCAAAGCTGTATTACTACCCGACTTGCCCTAATTACGTATTGTTCCTTGTATACCAAACTTGATCTGCGTGAATGAAAAACACCGCCATAGATGCTAAATGTCCTGTAATTTGAGTCAAATTTATTTGAGTGAGAGAATGAAGATGATTTCAGTGTCGCCAACACCTCAAACATAATAATCCGGCTGAAGGTGACATTACAACTGATTGAATTTACCATCTCAACACATAATTCTATTCCTCTTGATAATTCTCATTAATTAAAATATTCGGAAACAGAACAGCATTGCTTTACTCTTTACTCCAACAGTCGCAAAATACGACATCCTCATCTGATCTAACAAAATCTTTTCCTTTACAGTAATCCACTGTGCAAAGAGTACACTTTTGGAATCTTTAAATTGGAAACATATTAGAACCACATTAACACGCGCAAACAGAATAAACAAGCACATTAACAACTTACGACATACACACACTGCAAACACAGTTTAATTATGATTCCAATTTTAGAAGAATCTAAATTGCTACTAGTACTAGAAAAGGAAGAGAATTTACAACCTCCCGGAAAGAGGATGCTTTTGACCTAAATTATTTGTCGGCAATTTCCTTGAACCCTCTATATTTCCTCTCAACTTACTATTCTCAAAATATCTAACGTAATAAATTTATGACACGCAGTGTATAGAGGGTCGTCGGTAAAGTGTTGTAAAAGTGGACGTCCGTCCAGGGAAAGGTCCTCTAACACCTTATTGAGAAAATCTTAACATTTTATTTAATTTTTCTGTTATTTAGTTTTTCCTTTTTCTTCTTCAATCCTGATTCCTGAAGCTAAAATATGGGACATAAAATCGAGAAACTGAGGTGTCCACACAAAACCATTAAAACATGCATTTAAACTTACTGTAATGTATATTATATGCATTATTAAGCTAAAAATTACCTAAATATGCATTATGCATGTTTTTATCCCTAAAAAATCGAAAACATGCAAATATGCACGGGAAAAGTACACATATTTGGAACCAGAAAGTAATGAAATGGAAGAAGTACTAAGTTTGAGCTATGTCCTGTTCCTATAAAAACATGCATTTGCATGGAATTCTCGTCTCTAATTATTATTATTATTATTATTATTATTATTATTATTATTATTATTATTATTATTGCTTATTTCTTGTCTTTGGTTTAGACCAAAGGCGGATCCAGGGAGGAAATAGTAGGAAAAAGAGCTACCCTCCCCCTTAGGGTATCCTGGATATACCACTGATTTTGGCACTAGGCATTAAATATGTATGAGCCGCCATTGAAGTTTAGCATATCGAATTTAGGTAATTTGCTAGAAGACGGGTAAAATCCAACATGGCTGACGAAAACTACCAAAAACGTTCTGCCAACTATGAAGTCCAAATGTCACCAAACATCGCAAAATCAAAGATGAAAAATGGAATATATATTCGTATTTTTAAAGAAGAACAAGCCCTACAAAAAATGAAAATATATTTAATTTTTCGCCTTTGATTTATTTGTCGTTTCGTGGCATTCGAACTTCATAGTTGGTAGTACTATTCTTGCAGTTTTCGATCGCACTTTACCCCCAAAAATCACTAAAACACAAAACAAAACAATAATTTATCACCTTATCAAATAAAATTCAATTCTCATTGACGTCTTCATCGACAAACACTTCACTTCCAGTATAAATGACACAGGATTTAGGGCAATCTAAACTTAAACCATGCAAGAGACAAAGAACTAAACCAACACTTTGTCGTACAGTCAACTTTGCATAAATAAACCACGTCTTAACACTAAATGAAATTCCCTTCAAACACTTCATACACCTTAACATCTACAGAATATTCAGTAAATAATTCCTTTAAAACACAGAAAAACAGTTTTCTCAACATTCCACACAATCCTTATTCACCAGCGAAAGAAGTAAACCAAAATCGACACAACATTTAATGTATAATTTCAGAACACGGATTCCTTTCTTTCTTTCTTCAAAATTCCAATCTTGTGCACACAAAATAAATTATTGACACTGAAAAGTGCCTTTTCGTAAGCATGATGATGCGCATTCGACAAATGCAGACAAATCTATAATGTAACACCACTCACGTCAAACAACCAAGAACAACTGACAACGTCATTATCCATTCAAAATTAATTAAAATTTTAGAATAAATTACAGCTATAACCAATCAAATCGAAATAAAATCATAAAATGACAAACTTTCAATAGCCTTAGCCATCAGACACAACATAACACCACTCACGTCAAACAACCAAGAACAACTGATAACGTCATTATCCATTCAAAATTGACGAAAATTCTAGAACAAATGACAACTATAATAAAGAAGAGAAAGCGCACATTCGTGCAAAGAGAAAGAGTTTTAGGGCTTTTCCCTACGGGCGCTGTCTTCACTGCATGAAATCAATGATTTCGTTCTTTCGATGCACCATAGGATATGGTATCTTTCACAGGATTTCTTGCACAGTAGACAGACGCAACTTCCATCTGGTGAGTGGTAGTATGCACTGCTGCAGACTTTGTGATGAAAACCATGTACAGCCATTCTTGTCACTAGAGGTCTCAGCTCGTAGTTCCCATGAGTCCAGAGATCAGATGTCATCGCTTCGGTGCTGTAAAATTCAGGCCAGATGTCTTCTTTCTTCTCTTTGCACTTCTGTAGAAATGCTGTGCTCTCTCTGGTAGCTGGTAACAGGTATTGGATTCTTAATTCTTCGATCAGGAAGGGCTCCCTGGTTAATTCATAAACCAGCCTCGATGGGATTGATGGCGACAGGCATAGTAAGCGTTTTAGATAGACCGCTTTGACTTTCTCCAGTTCTGCTATGTTCCCTTCTGTGAGGTGTGGCATGTGAGTTCTATTCCGTAGGACAATATTGGCAGTATTTTCATTTTGAAGAGAGCTAGTGCTGTGTTCAGGGACAGTTTATTCAGGCTCCGTATGTCACTCATGGCTACTATGGCACTTCTAGATTTCTCCTTCACGTGCTTTGTGAACGTTGTTCCTTGCGGCTGCAGGGTGATGCCGAGGTAGCAAAAGTGATTGACGCATGATAGGGGGGTTTCATTATAATAAATCGAGTCTTTTGATGTTGTTCTGCCTCCCCTCATGAAAACCATTGTTACCGTTTTGGTCTCATTTATTCTCAGGCCGGTTTCGGTTGCCCACTTTGCAAGGTCGTTGAGGGCTTCTCGGAGAGAATTGCCATGTCGTCTGCGTACACGAAGACTTTTACCTTATCCTTTCTCACAGCCTTGATGGCGTCCATGGTGGCTAGAATGAAGAGCAATGGGCTTAAGGGATCCCCCTTATAACAACTATAACCAATCAAATTAAAAGAAAATCACGACGACACCTAGTATAAAAAAACCTAGAACTAACATGTAAAAGTCACTAAAAGATCACTAGCATTTAACTCTGAAATAAAAAAAAGTTGGTAAGACTTACTATATTCAACCCATAGACTTACTAAATAACCGCTAGACCGCTCACTGGCGCTAGTGTTATGCTCCCAAATTGAACAGCCGACGGGCGGCCATTTGTTTGGTTGAGCTGAATAAGTACACATTCGTTCGTGTGCTATTTTTAATTGCAGCAATGCACACAGATGTAAAGATAAAGAAGAAAGGAATGTTACACTTCATTGATTAGATAATCTTTAATTTCTACAATATTTTTGGTCCGTATTATGTTACAGAAGACAAACTATTGTACTTATACGACTGTTTGTGCTTCAGATGTCCTCTGAGTAAAGATTCCCTTAACCGAAAATGGATAGGTGCAATCCGCAGAGAGAATTTATACCCTACAATGAATCATTCAGTGTTTCAACTCATTTCGAAGATAGTTGTTACCTCTCAAATTACGTTATTACCGTATACATTGTTATTGTCATTCATCCACTCCATATCCTTCCCTTTCTTCAAACAGCTGTTGTTTCAGTGCATACATGAATAATAAAATTATTCACCGAATTCGAAGACACAGAATTAATAATAATAATAATAATAATAATAATAATAATAATAATAATCCGTGGTGCTACAGTCCGTGAAGACACTAGACCGACCAGCCGGCTGCTGGCCTCACGCCCACATGCCGAAACAGAGGTGCACGATCATCCAACCAGAATAGAGGTATCGTGTGGTTAGCACGATGATTCTCCCAGCCTTTACAGCTGCTTTCGCAACCGGATTTTGCTACCTATCGTAGCTCCCCAAGTGCATCACGATTCTAGGTGGGCACCGGTCCCATACCTATTGATCAGATTTTTTGTATTCGACAGATAATGGAGAAAAAATGAGAGTATTAGGCTACAGTGCATCAGTTATTCATAGATTTCAAAAAGGCATACGACTCGGTTAAGAGGGAAGTATTATATGATATTCTCATTGAATTTGGTATTCCCAAGAAACTAGTTCGATTAATTAAAATGTGTCTCAGTGAAACATACAGCAGAGTCCGTATAGGTCAGTTTCTATCTGATGCTTTTCCAATTCACTGCGGGCTAAAGCAGGGAGATACATTATCACATTTACTTTTTAACTTCGCTCTAGAATATGCCATTAGGAAAGTTCAGGATAACAGGCAGGGTTTGGAATTGAACGGGTTACATCAGCTTCTTGTCTATGCGGATGACGTGAATATGTTAGGAGAAAATACACAAACGATTAGGGAAAACACGGAAATTTTACTTGAAGCAAGTAAAGCGATCGGTTTGGAAGTAAATCCCGAAAAGACGAAGTATATGATTATGTCTCGTGACCAGAATATTGTACGAAATGGAAATATAAAAATTGGAGATTTATCCTTCGAAGAGGTAGAAAAATTCAAATATCTTGGAGCAACAGTAACAAATATAAATGACACTCGGGAGGAAATTATACGCAGAATAAATATGGGAAATGTGTGTTATTATTCGGTTGAGAAGCTCTTATCATCCAGTCAGCTGTCCAAAAATCTGAAAGTTAGAATTTATAAAACAGTTATATTACCGGTTCTTCTGTATGGTTGTGAAACTTGGACTCTCACTTTGAGAGAGGAACATAGGTTAAGGGTGTTTGAGAATAAGGTGCTTAGGAAAATGTTTGGGTCTAAGCGGGATGAAGTTACAGGAGAATGGCGAAAGTTACACAACACAGAACTGCGCGCATTGTATTCTTCACCTGACATAATTAGGAACATGAAATCCAGACGTTTGAGATGGGCAGGGCATGTAGCACGTATGGGAGAATCCAGACATGCATATAGAGAGTTAGTTGGGAGACCGGAGGGAAAAAGACCTTTGGGGAGACCGAGACGTAGATGGGAGGATAATATTAAAATGGATTTGAGGGAGGTGGGGTATGATGATAGAGACTGGATTAATCTTGCACAGGATAGGGACCGCTGGCGGGCTTATGTGAGGGCGGCAATGAACCTTCGGGTTCCTTAAAAGCCATTTGTAAGTAAGTATAATAATAATAATAATAATAATAATAATAATAATAATAATAATAATAATAAGAATAATAATAATAACAATGCTTTTTGATTTTATACAACATTTTAACCTACAGATTAAATTAAAAAGTAGACATTATTAACCTTGGTCATGAATATTCACATTCGGAGTTCCTATGAAAATGATGGAAGTCTGACAGCCTGGTTGAATCCCGATAAAGCGGATCGAGATTGATAAAAATCCCGATTTGAGGGATAATACCCTAGAACATAATTTAAACAAGTTAGTCTGCATTTCCTATTATCCGATATTTTTATTTATATATTGACTCAGATGGTTACATTGTAAACATAGAGGTAACCCGCGGAAATTTAGTAAATCTGTGAGGCAACCCAGCTGATTCCCGTAAGACAACTCTACTCGCAAGATAATAGTTCCCTTAGTTCTACCACATTGTTGAATAATCCGTTTCGGTACCTAGTTGCTGTTCTCGCAAGTAATCAACATTGTGTATTTTAGGTGCGTTGAGTGCCAAAGAAAGAAGAGCGTTTTGATATCGTATTTTACACTAATAACAGACACAATTGCTGCGTTTTGTAGTGCAGTGAACTATGTTTAAACATGGACTCATCGTCGATGTACTGTTGCAGTACCGGTTCCGAAAAAGAAAAGCTGCAATGTTAATTTAGTAGCGAATGGTTAAAACATATTCGTGGTTAATAAAAGAAAAAACGATTAGCCTGTAGTATTCACTGTAGCCTACTGTGTGTCTTTCGTATTTTAGTATTTCTCAGGGAGGCGAATATTACATTAAAAGCACGCGAATACTAATTTGCAGAAAACAACTATAAATCTCTTTGACTATTTCGTTTATATGACGTCATTCCATTTTCGACCAATGAAGTGTAATGAAATTTTGAATTCCAACCAATCACAGTCAGACTTTGCGATAATTTCTGCAGCTAGATTTATCGCTATCAATTTATCGCATGGTCCTTCTTTTGTTTAGTCGTTGTCGCCAACTGTTTCCCCGTAAATTGATGCATACATACATTAAGATTCAACTACACGGTTAAACTTTTCTTTCAACTTTAAAGCAATGAATGCAAGATTGATATTTAATATAAATTAATATATTTACGCAGTGAAGACCACATTCAAAACAGCGCACCATGAAGACACAAAATCTTTATGCATCTTAATTGAACGTACCGTTTAAATTTGATTCTTTCAATATTCTTCCCAGATTGCACGCAACGCGAATGGAATATTGAACTGTGTAGATGCAGCTTCAGTTCCGTTACACACTACAGCGAGAATGCGTTTGTCAAGCTATAAAAAATGCTTTCGTGTAGCACTCATTGTAAATAACGGTCGAAACAAGGCACAGCTGACATTGGTCCTGCTTCCACAGCTAGGCCTAACGTAACCTATAAAATTCTAGCCTATAACATTTGTATTGAAATTAAACAATTAATAGACGTTCTAATTTATGTAACATCACCGCATGTCAAACTCAAAGACCTTGCATAGTAATAATGTCTTTGATCAAACTGCCTTTCGTATGGCGTAATAAATTTCGTGTTTTAATTAGGCCTATCTATACAGAGATGGCTTCACTATGTAGCAACATGTCTCGCTGTGAATACGTAAGCATTGGTATATAGCTGTCCTCACTGTTACTGTTAAATTATGATTTCAGCAAATAATGAAAAATGTATTTGTTATAATAATAACAGAAAAGTGCAGTACATGTAATTAACATTATTAAACCTGTATTTCGCTTTTCTTTCCGCGGTTTTCCCCCAACCCAATACGAGCAAATGCTGGGTAACTTTCGGAGCTGGACCCCGGACTCATTTCACCGGCATTATCACCTTCATATCATTCAGACGCTAAATAACCTAGATGTTGATAAAGCGTCGTAAAATAACCCAATAAAATAAATAAAAAATATTTCGCTTTTCGCAATTGGCATTACTTAATAATAACATCGAATTTCTTTATTGCAATAATCGATATTCATCTACGAGTATTTCAATTTCACAATGTCTGAATAGGTTAAGTATTCGTTAATAAACAATTATTAACATTTTGTGATCGAATTTTAGGGATATATTATTTAAATTTTTATTTTATTCACGAAATAGTCCTAATAAATGTCACTCGAGGTCTGAGATTTCCCAGATAAATCCACTCGCTTCGCTCGTGGATTTATCAGGAGATCTCGGACCTCTCGTGACATGACTACAGATAAAGTGATGATAAATCTAATGTCTTAAGTTAGCTTCTGATATCCCGATTTCCCTGGCAGAAAACCTAGCAACTCTGCTGACAGCAGACACACGTTATTAAAGGTATATCGCAAAGGAAGTGTTGTTCCTCTAAACATAAACATTTAGCTTTCGGTTACGCAATACAACACGTCTTCAAATAGCTGTTTCGAAATCCCGCGCGTTTTCTAACAAACAAATGGCGGCTTTCTGCTGCTTCAATTTGGGAACATATATCTCAGTTCTCCGCTACGGCGTGGTAGGGGCTCGATTCAACCAAGTGCCCGTCTTCTATCATATTACCCGAATTTATTAATGACGTATTTTTTCTGGGCATATATATATGTATGTGTGTGTGTATGTGTGTATATATATATATATATATATATATATATATATATATATATAGATAGATAGATAAATAGATAGATAGATAGATAGATAGATAGATAGATAGATAGATAGATAGATAGATAGATAGATAGATAGATAGATAGATAGATAGATAGATAGATAGATAGATAGATAAACAAGCATGAATATTCGGTCCTGGACCCTGGATTTATCTCGCTAGCATTATCACTTTGATCTTAGTCACACGCTACATAACCATAACACTTGATAAAACGTCATAAATTGACAAAGTAAAAAAAAGCAATGCATTATCCAATGAAGTTATTCCGGAAGGAGCAAGGTCTGCCAGTGATGGAAAAGGAAAAGGTATATAGGAATGGGGTGTATAAACAACTGAAAGCTCTTTCATATTTAAGTATTTCATTGCGTGAAGATTCTTTTCATCAATGGAGGAAATTGAAAAGTAAAGGTTTGGGAGTTGTTTTCTATTCTCACTGGAAGAAAGGTAATTCGTAGATCTCAACCAAAAAGGGACTTTCGAGCAGTCAGTGGACGCAAGCCATTAAGATGAACTGTAATACAATACCTGTACATACTCTCCCTGGTAGAACTCTTGACTCAACCCGTTGCTGAAGATGCGACGAGCAAGAAACGCTTCCTCACGTCTTGGGTTTCTGCCATCATGGAGAATTGCTCCGAATCAACAGACACAATACGGTTCGTTCTCTCATCGCAGCTTCAATCCGTCAGAATGCTTCCTATGACGTTTATGAGGAGGTTGGTTGTGTCTCTTCTGATGGCTCTACTAGACGGGCTGATATCATCATAACTGATCGGCAGAAGGATAAGGGTGTCATTCTTGATCCCACAATCCGTATTGAGATGCATGAGCAACTGCCACAAGAGGTGTGTCGTGAAAAACAAGTCATCTATGAGCCTTGTTGTCAGCATCTTGGAGCACAATACCACATAACACATTGGACAGTTTTTGGGCTCATGTTCGGTGCCCGTGGCACGATGCCACGTGAAACTTTAAATCAACTTAAACAATATAAAATTTCTGATGCAACGATTGATGCCATAGGTTCTCACGTGTTAAAATCATCCTTAGCTATAATTAGTAATCATTTGTACCTACCAAAATTTTTATTGTAAATGATTTCCTACGTTTTCTTATCTTAATGTGTTTTCTTTTTCTTTCGAAGTGTCACAAAATTGTATTGTTTACTTATTACTCTTTATGAATTGATTAGTAGGCCGATCTATCGAACCCTTATTTAGGGCGGCTTTTGTTTAAACAAATTATTATCATTATAGGGGTGCCATTTGAAATGTCAAAGTGCCAGTGGCTGGAGGCTGGGGGTGAAATCTGAAATGCAATTAAGCCTGGTTTGTGACTTCCCCCTCAGTATCTAAATTGACATCTTCTTTGTTTAAATTGAATTCAATTTAAATAATTAGTTATTGAGACTGTGAAGTTTTGAAAAGAAAATCGTATATGTAATTTCTGCAAATATAAAATTCTGGGATGTTTATTAGGCAATGCCTTATATTTCTTTGCAATTTAATATTAAAGAAATTTATAATGGATTGAATAAACAATGTAAACAGAAAAACTGTATAAACGTGCCTCCTTCGCTGCACACTTAACCACACCTATCACATAATATTACACGCCTAGCTTACAACTTGTAAATGTATGATTTGGATTCCCAATTTCAGAAATAGGCCTGTTTTGTGTTTGAAAACTTCACTCATTTCGGGGGACCTTGAAAGATTTGTAAATGATCTTCATCTCAACATTGATGTTGACAAGTTTCATGAAGATTTTTGTACCCTTAAAATATCATTAGATGGTATAAAGGAAAATGATTTGGAAAGAAACTTGTCGTCTTTATTTCATAAAAGCTTCAGAATAAAAGTATGCAATATTGTATTTTTTCAAAACATAATTTATTTGAGAATACGGGAACTGTTAAAATAAGGTTATATAAAAATTAAGAACATTTATTAATCGTCTAATTCTGGAATCAGTGGAAGTAAACGAGGGGTAATACGTGTAATAATTCGGCTGCATGAACATTCTCCACGTCCCAACATCTTCAAACTAACTATTATAGGATTGAAAAATGTGCGAGAAATAAATTAATCAAAAAAAAAGCTTCACAAAATAAAAGGAAAACTATCACCACAGCGATAGGAAGTTGATAGGTTTCTTAAAAAAGAAATATTGTGCGAAACGTTTAACGACGTCTTACTAGGAAACTAGTAACTTCTGTTTAATGTCGAAGTGAATGCAGTTAAGAATGATTGATTCGTCACATCGCTACATTTAAGTACAGTGGACGGATTTCGTGTACACGAAAGAAGAAAATCGCAAGTTTGATGCTTGCCTAACATGACAAGACTTGTGAAACAGGATCACTCGAAGATCTTAAGTAGTATATAATAGGCCAAGTGACAAAAACATTGATTCCTTATTTTCTCTTAAAGTGCGCTAACAGACAACCGTTATTAAAATACAGAAAGGCGATATGCATACTCGTCTACGTTCTCAGTTTATTGTAAATCAAACAATTTCATATTCACGTCCTCTGCTTCTCGTTCCCGGTTTATTGTGAACCAGCTTTAATTTCATTCTCGTACTAGTTTTCGTTCCCGGTTTATTGTGGACTAGGCCTAAAATTTTTAGCTTACAGGACAGGGAAAAACACATTCCACATTCATCGCATTACCTAATCTTTTAGTCACTGTTTGAAAACATATTTGAAATAGCCTTGCAAAATAAACACGTTTCAGAGATATCAGACATGAAAGGATTCTCGCCTGTAGGCGTTAAGGGCTTTTTAGGATACCCGCCCGCGAAAAAAATTTACCACAAAACTCGCATTAGAAAGGATTGTTACCAATGGGCTGGAGTACATCAATGCTATAGCTATTAAGGCTGGTTCACAATAAATCGGAAACGAGAACGACAATAAAAACGAGAAGCAGAGGACGTGAATATGAAATTTTTTTATTCACAATAAACCGAGAACGTAGACGACTATGCATATCGATATGCATGTCAATGACGATATGTAAAGCGATATTACGCATTCCGGTGTTATTTGTGTATAATTGACCAATGGCGTTCTCTCCTGAGTACAAGGTAGCCAACATAAACAGAGGTTAACCAACTTCGAAATTTCAACTGAAACGTTTCATTAGGTACGGTACTATAAATATGTCCATGCATCTTTATTATCACAACCTATTTTAAGTCTACTATAACGTAAAATAATTAGAGAAGAAACATTTGTAATAGAACAAAAATGAACACAGCAGTAGTTATTGAATTGAAGCATGAATATTTAGTGTGTAATACAACCAATACAGTAATAAAATATGATTCGCTTCCGATCGGTGTTCAAAGACGCAGCTATTGAAAGCCACGTATTCTCCTTAATTTTCTCATCTTTATACGAGGCGCGCCGCTTATCGTAAACTTGAGGATTTTCCTCAACACTCAATATTAGAGTCTCATCAAATAAAACTTGCTCCATCATGCACAGCACAGAACAAAATAATGCATAGGTTATGTCACGGTCTTCTTGCTACATAATATACGACAAAATAGCTTTTAGATGGCATTAGAATGAATCTAGTGGGCTGTGATCGGAAACGTGAACGCCAAAGTTGAAACTTGGCCAATTCTCCGTTCGCGATCTTGGGCTCCGGCAAGCTTTTCGTTAATAATTATGAATGCTCAGATTTAAATGTACACATTTTAACAATTTTACAGTTTTCGTTTTCGTTGCGATTCTCCTTTCCGGTTTATTATGAACCAGCCTTTAGCGAAAAACATTTGACGGTGGTCACGCTGAGGTTCTTAGTCTGTGTGATAGAGTTTATGGCATTCATGACTACTAAGCACAGAGAATCATTCTAAATAAATATGGCATATCAAAGGTCTGACGCCTCCATGCTGCCGTTCATGGTTTCTTAGGAAATCCAACTGAGTGAAACATTTACCACAAACGTCGCATTTGAAAAGATTCTGGCCTGTGTGCAGCCGTTTATGGTCTCTTAGGATACTCGAATCTGAGAAGCATTTACCACAAACACGACATTCGAAAGGTGTCTCGCCTGTGTGTTGGCGCAGATGTGTTTTTAAGATACCCGATGTTGTGAAATCCTTACAACAAAAGTCACATTTGAAACGTTTCTCGCCTGTGTGTATCCGTTTATGGCTTCTTACGTTAGACAAATACCTGAAAAACTCACCACAAACGTCACATTTGAAAGGTTTTTCGCCTGTATGCCTGCGTAGATGGCTATTTAGTTCGGTCAACATCGAGAAACTTTTACCACAATCATCACATTTGAAAGGCTTCTCGCCTGTGTGCCTGCGTAGATGGCTATTTAATTCGGTCAACATCGAGAAACCTTTAACACAAAAATCACATTTGAAAGGCTTCTCGCCTGTGTGGAGACGTTCATGGATTTTTAGGGTACTGGACCAAGAGAAACACTTCGCACAAACATCACATTTGAAAAGTTTCTCGCCTGTGTGCAGACGTGTATGCTTTCTCAGGTAACTCAAATGCGAGAAACACTTACCACAAACATCACACATGAACGGCTTCTCGACTGTGTGCAGACGTTCATGGATTTTTAGGTTACGCGACCGAAACACTTCCTACAAACATCACATTTGAAAGGTTTCTCGCCTGTGTGCAAACATGCATGCTTTCTCAGGGAACTCAAACGCGAGAAAGAATTACCACACACATCACACTTGTAAGGTTTTTCGTAGGTGTGCGTGCGTTTATGAGCTTTCAAGTAACGCAAAATAGAGAAACACTTACCACAAACTTCACATTTGAAAGATTTCGAGGCAGTGTGCACGCGTTTATGTGCTTTTAGGTAACGCGACTGTGCATAAAACTTGCCACAAACATCACATCTGAAACGATTCTCCTCAGTGTGTTGGCGTTTATGAGTTTTTAGGTTATGAGAGTTTGAAAAACACTTCGCACAAACATCGCATTTGAAAGTTTCCTTGCCTAAGTCATTCGATAAATGACTGTTCAGTTTTCCCGCAGTTGAACATATTTTAGAGGATTCTAATTCCAATTGTTTCTCATCTTCACGAGGTTTTCCCAAGGAACTGGAATTCCTGGGAATCTCTCGCACAATCTCGTTCTCTTCAAGAGCAAGTCTGTCCAATTCTGATGATACAGTCCTCAGATTGGTAGCTGCAATCCTGAAGTAAATATAGTATGTCTATAAATTAGTCGCAACAAATATAGGCCTACTTTCCATTATTCAATATTAAAATGAAAACAAGTCTATTTAATGGAGATATATTGCGATTAGAGATAGAGTAAAGATGGAAGTATCAAAATGTCTCAACAATTTGGACTTCACCTGTACAAGAAATTTTATAAGGATTACACCACGTTAGTCAACTCTTAGCTTTTATTTTTAATAAATCTCTCAGTTCAAAGCCACCTGCGTTTGCTTTACTATTTTTCGACAATCGTGCTATTTTATGAGATTGTTTCGAAATTCGGGATTGCAAATCTGCTATAACGTTTTCTATCTCTTATTCTTCTGATATGTAGATGTATATAGTTTGCTAATGCTGTCACTTCAAAATTAGAAAAATTTGTACGGGAACATTACTGATTTCATTTCATAGTAGCGTAATCATAAGAAAATCTGTAATGGTAATGGTATTATCTCAAACTTTATATTTGTTGTCTTGCGAACGTTAAATTAATAACAATGCTTTAAAAGTTCTGCAACAATTTCAATTACAATTTTAAAAGAATATAGGCATTTATAAATAATGTTTATGCCTTATTTCGTTTTCTTTTGTACAAGTTGTTATATAAATTAATTACACTTAAGGGGAGAGGATGGTATTTTGTGCTGAAAAATGAGTAAATTTTCAAAACAAATTCTTTAAAATAATCTGTGATATGAGAGGAACGCATAGCATAACAGTTTGTGTGTATTTGTGCCCTTATCGGATGTTGAGTCGCCATTTTTAAACTTCCCGCGTTATGGATTTTTAAGTCACTCGCTTACTTTTATTGTTGTTTCCGGTAAATTAAATTTTCAAAAAAAAAAAAAAAAAATTCTTTAAAATACCCTTTGATATGTGTGGAATGCATTGCATAGCATTTTGTGGGTATTTCTGCCCTTATCGGATGTTGAGACGTCATTTTTATACTTCCTGCGCTATGAATTTTTAAATCACATGCCCGCTTTTATTGGTGTCCAGTAACTTAATTCTTTTGCTACATTGCCAACAAAAATGGATATAATTTCTGAACTATTAAAGATACATGCATGAAATTTAGAACACACATTCTTTAGACTGTTACGAAACTTTTCCCTGTACCAGAATTTTGTTAATTGATTTCATATAAAAAATACGTCCGTTTGTTTGCAAGAAAGGAAATCAGAAAACTGTTATTAAATTTTAATTTTTTCTTTTACAAACGTAGGGATTAATATCAAAATTCTGTTACAGAGAGTTTGTAGAACATGCTTTTGCAAATACATTACAAAAAACCGTTTGAATCTATCTTTAAAAACGGTTTAGATATATCGGTTTTAGTACAATCCCGCATTGGGTTTTTTTTTATTATTCCAAATTTTGAACCCCTGGTATTTTTTTTTTTCAAAATACTTTTATTTGGTTGAGTTGCCACAGCTATGAGCTCTCTACATATAAGAAATTAATATTTTACAAAAAAAAAAAAAAATACCATCCTCTCCCCTTAATTTACTGCTGACTATTGTGCTTGATGTATTTCACGCACTAATAACATGAATTGGTTCATTTATATGATTGTGATTTTCTCTACAACTATAATACCTCACTATCAGCAACACGTTCTACATCCCTGTGTGATCGCCAAGTAGTCAAACAGTTATATGAGCTATTCCATCTCAAATCGAAAGGAATATAGAGAAAATTGACTTTACAATTTCTAAATACAATGAAACTTTTTTTGTACGTAGAGAACTGTGATACAATGCTTTGTGCAAATTTTGAGGTATCAGAACTTCATAGTGTTTAAACTAAAAATATTTAAATTTATCGTATTTTCATAAAATTAGCAAATTTAAACTGTTGTAGCTCCGAAACCCTTTCACCCAATGATTAAAATCATGGTTTATATTGATGCTGAGAAATTAAAGTTTATATTGACATATAAACAGATTTTCTTACTTTTTATGGAAACGGAGAAATTTAGATTGTTCCTCATTAAGACACCTTTGGCTAGGAAAAATTATTTTAAAAATATATACTTAGATTCCGCATTGAAAGTAGAAATAAACACATATTTTTTTACTGATGGTATGTTGATAAGAAAGTACTGAAAATATCAAATAAAGAAAATAATAGTACATGGGTGAAGTAACCAGCTGACTGTGAGACGGAAGCTAGCCGAGAGAAGCAAGGCCAGGAGACAAACACGTGATGTGTCGTCTAGCAGTCATGGCTGGGCTAGCTTTATCACAGGTTTTCATAAACACAGGAGTAAAATGACGCCTAACGCTCGCTTATCTTCAGCTGTCGGCCAGTGCAAGTGGAACTGCGCAGTTCAAGTCTATGCGTGTGAAAATAATTTATTTAATACCCTCGAAACTTATTGCCGTACCACTAAGCAAACAATGCCGAATCCCTCTTAATAATCCAAGGTTTCTTCTCAATATTTTTTTACATATTTACAAATGGCCAAAAAGCCTGAAAACAAGTAAAATCAGATTATCCGTCTCTCTGTGTACAATAAAAACAAGGATTACTTCTTATCATAACTACCAAATGTCAGCTTCAAAATAAGCTCTAGTTCAATGTTCTGCAGTAAATGGTTCCAGAGTTCTGAGCGCTGAAAGAGGCTTGTTTTTATAAAAAGGCTAAATTTGTCGCTTAATAATACGAAAACCGTTTGACTTTCGATAGTATATTTTTGAAAATGCACTCCTCTCATCACCTTATATATGTAGGGAAAAAATTAGAGTATAAAAAAATGCGAGGTTTTTTACTGATCGATTTCATATGGAATAGCCTGTATGCAGTCTTTTACACAGAATCTCGCGGATATCCCATAACCATAACCTCAGAATCATAATTTGCTATGCTGATTTCGTAGCAGCACTGCTCTAAACTCAGAAAGTCTGAGAAATATTGGAGAGCAACAGAGTTAACGACAGAAAGAAATCCAACCTCTCATGAACCCTTGTATGTATTACTGTAGTTGTAATTTTGGTGGTCTGGAAGTGAAAGACTGATGCCTTAACCACACCAGAATGCATGAACGAACAGAGAAATGAAAAAATGAAAAATTAAATAAAATAGGGAAATTAATGTTACACAGTGACCGTAAAGGTGATGAGCAAAGAAAAACACTTGGAATGGACTCAAAATAGTAGTTCAATATTTCCCTGGGCTGTAATTTGAGTGTGAAGGCCCACTTCTTGCATTTTCATCTACATAATTTTCCTGAAAATCCACGCTCTTCTAGTGGACAACATGAAGAAACGTTTGAACAGTACTTAAGGACACCAGATACCAAGGAAGTGGATGTGAATGTGATGACTAGGGAACGGAATTTGGAGTAGTAAAAGCTAGTATTGGCATCTACACAGTCATTTGTTTACAACCCTTTATACCAAGTCCTCCCCTTCATGACATATTCACAGATCTCTGCACGTCAACAACAGGTGAACGGGACAGTTGTCGCATAAGAACTTCAACATGCAGGTTTGCAGTTCAGCGTAGTGAAGTGCATGTACAATGACGAAAATGAAACCAACTAATAATACAAAATTGAAAGACTATATTTGTAAAAGCTAAGATCGAGTATCAAAATTCAGGAAACAATTCCCTAAATTGTCGCTTCCCCCATGTCCATTTCTTAAGAGATGGGGGTCATGGTTAGAAGCTTGCAATAATTATTATTACGCACATCACCTCCAATCTGTGAAGAAAGTGGTCCAGTCTTTCGACTGTGATTCAAATATGCCAGGAACTGCTAAATGATAGAATAATCAAAAAAGAAATCATGGATATTAAGTCAAATTTTTTATATTTACTGGATGTCATTATTCGATTAGTACAGTCAGGAGTAGAACTAGTTGAGCAAATAAATATTATGAGTACTATTGTAAATAAACTGAGTACAGTAGAAGGTGGAGTAGGAAAACGTGTTGGTGAAAAAATGAACAGAGTTTTGATTAAAAATGATAGGTACAGTATTCTCAGTCGGATTTCAGATGCACTAACAAACACGTGTCCCAATGACGTCATTCAACATGTGAATTTAATTGACGTATTTTGTTTCAAGTACTCTACAATTGTCTCTGCAGATGTAGAGCGGAGTTTTTCCATGTTAAAAAATTTCCTTCCTTGCAAAAAAGCAAAGTTGTGTTTAGAAAATTTGAAAATGATATTTACAATTTATTATAACAAGGCACAGCAGGAATAATTGTTTCATCAACAAAACATAGCATTAATTGAAAATACAATTTCGTTTGGCTCTACATTTTGTTCAACATTTAATGATACTCTATTAGGCTATGTTATAAATATTGTAGTATTATATATATATTCTAAATACTGTAGTGTACGTTGTATACATATTATCATATTTCATGATATTGTAAATAAAGGTTTTAATTTAGCACGCTCCTGACAGAAAAACACAAATATTCAGAGTCGAGTTCCATACAGAAGACAACTGTCAGCCATCAATATTTCCCCTGACACGCGAGGACGCAGAGATTGATATTTAATTACCGGTATGTATATTTGTAATGTTGTTTATTGGTGTCTTGTGCGTTGCCAAGAAAAACACTTGTAGTTCAAAGTGAAATACAGATTATGTATGTAGGCCACTATATGTCATTAAACTATTCCATATGTTTATCCTGAAATACGTTTACAGAACGTTGCGTGTAAGTTTATATGAAGTGCACTGTACTCGTCCATGCTCTGTGACGCAATCGCTTGATAGTCACTGATCTACGAATATTTATACTACGTTTCACCATTTTTTATAATACTCCAAATCCCTTTCCCTAGTGATTACTTATTATTGCTGGATGACTCACACAGACAGTTCTTCTGAAAATGATTCTAGACAGTCAAGAAAACAGAAACTTCAAACGCAATGAACTCTCTGTGTGAAGACTCGCACACCACACTCACCTTTCGGCGAAAACCTCGTTGTCCTCTGCCGTTACTGCCATCTTTGGCTCCTCAATCACAGTGCCCATGTCTCTTTGCTCTTCCTAGAAAATACAGAGCAAATAAAACAAAAAGATAGCACTATTTACATTAACAAAAGCACATCAAGTTTAGATTCCACAGAACTCCATTTAAGTCTTATTAGACCAACCAGAGTATTAGCTAAAAGAAGCCAATTCTTGGAGCATATTTTTCACGGGATAATTTTTTTCTTATAGAACAGCGTTTTCCACCCTTTTCCAATATGTGGCACAATAAACGTGTATAATTTAAAATCCTGCGGCACTCTAAAGGTGTTTTTTTCCAAGCAGGAAGAGAATTTTGTGGGTTTTAGGACAGAATAATTGCTACAGAATACAAATAAAGCAGATAAATGTATATGCATTAATATATTAAAAAAAAAAAAGTTTTTATATTAATTATTTCTTACTCAACATAAAAGGCAATAAATGGTGAAAAGGGACATGGTACATAAAAACATTTAAAGAAGAGAAATAAAATACATATTATTCACAAACTGAACTGACACAATCTATGTAGCTTTATTTAAAGTTTATGATAGAAATGAAAACTTTTATTACTGAGAATTATTCCAGTGCAATAATTTGTGATAATTATGCCTTTTTTTTTTTTAATTTGTTATTTAGGAAATTGAAAAATCATACAATATCATCACATTGTTGCTAAGTATTTAATGAGCGAAACATTATCTTTCATAAACATAAATATAATTTTAATTTTATTTAAATAATTTAAATTCTAATTTTACTCATCTGGCTACCCTACATGCGTGTCCGTCATTTTCTTTTCTGCTGCTCGTACACCTACGCTGTGAATAATTTCGAGAGAAAAATTGTTGCGGGGCCGGGTATCGAATCCTTTGGTTCGAGACCTTTGGTTAAACGTAAAGCCAATAAGTCAGTAAGTAAGTAAGTAAGTAATCAGACTCACTTAATCTAACGGGCCCTTACTGCTCACAGGCCCATACGCACTTGTCCCCTTTGCAGTGCATTCCTTGTGCTCCACTCACCTCTGGTTCACGTTTCACCAAAGGGAACGAAATAGGCACCGGATCTACCTCAGATTTCACCTCTGATATGAGATCAGAGCTCTGGTTCACATATTCCTCCTTTATCCCAGTCACGTGATGATCCAAGAAATTCTGTTCCTGCAGTACAAAGAGACGAATTAAAAGAGCAATTTATTACAGGGTGTTAGAAGACGACTTCTAACGTTACAAGCGCTCTCTATATATCCACATGTAACCACTTCCCATGATGAATAGGGTCAGGATTCATATCTAAATGCAAATTTTTCATGAAAAGCCAATTTTTGTATATGTTATGAACGTCTGTAATACTACGAAAAGCTGATTGTGCATATTTCAGCCATTCCTGTATATAATATACTATTGTGTTTATATTGTAGCATATGTTCAAGATTGTGTTGGATTAAAAGCAAAATTTAAGTTGTTTCACAAAAAAAAAATAAAAAATAAAATAATAATAATAACAATAATAATATTAATAATAATAATAATATTAATAATAATAATAATTATAATAAAACTCTCGATTAAGTATTGGTATAGGCTTCCGCGGCCAGTGTTCATGGTGTGTGGAGAAATTTCTGGGCTTATACAGCGTTGTCTTGGTGCTAGTGGCTGACGTTTCGACCACTGTGTTGTGGTCATCTTCAGAGCAGTTGAATAAGGAAATAGCGTGCGAGCTTGCATATACATACAGGGTGTTTAAAAAATACGGGGTATAATTTCAGGCATGTATTTCCCACATGTAGACAATCAAAATAGTTCATTACAACATGTGTCCGGAAATGCTTCATTTCCGAGTAATGGCCTTCACAATATTGAAATTCACCGGAACATTTTTCTTTCCGCAGGTCGTTGTCATTACAGAAGATGTTCAAAATGTCCACCTCCTGCTTGAATACAGACCTCACATCGATGTCTCATTGACCTGTGAACACGAACCCAAACTCCAGGAGTATTGCGTATGTCCTCAGAACATGCCACAATTCGATTCCGAAGGGATTCCAAATCAGGCACCGGAGACGAATAAACCAATGATTTCAAATGGCCCCACAAGTAGAAATCGAGAGGGTTCAGATCAGGTGAGCGTGGAGGCCAAGCAATTGGGCCACTTCTACCTATCCATCGATCAGGAAACCTTCGATCCAAGTACCGGCGAGCCATACGACTGAAGTGTGCAGGAGCGCCATCATGCAAGAAGTGAATGTGTTGACGATTGATCAGTGGAGTGTCTTCTAAAACATGAGGTATGGTGTTTTCCAGGAAGTTTGTGTACGCCTGCCCCGTAAATCTGTTTACAAGTACATGGGGTCCAACTAATCGATCACCAATGATACCGGCCCACATGTTGAGGGAGAACCGCACCTGGTGATGAGATGGAACAGTTGCACGTGGATTTTCATACGCCCATACATGCTGATTGTGGAAATTTGTTATGTCATCTCGTGTGAACTGTGCTTCATCTGCAAATAATACTAAGGCAGGAAAGTTCGGATTTACACCACACTGCTGCAAGAACCACTGACAGAACCTAACTCGTGCAGGGTAATCTGCTGGTGACAGAACCTGTACACGTTGCAAATGATAAGGATACAATTGATACTCCTTCAACAGTCTCCAGACAGTCGTATGAGGAACATTGACTTGCAACGCTACCCTTTGTGTGCTGATAGAAGGAGTCATCTTCACAGCCTCCAGAATCTCCTCCTGTACTTCAGGAGTTGTAGATCTTGGTCTTCCCCTTCCCAAACCAGGAGAGTTAAATTTTCCATACTCGCACAGACGGTAATGGAGACGTACAAATGTCTTCCGATCTGGACATTGTCGCTGTGGGTACCTCTCCTGGTACAAACGACGAGCCAGCGCAGCATTGCCGTCCGCCTTACCGTACATGAAGTGTATCTCTGCCAGCTCTTGATTTGAATACATGTCGCACAGTCTAAAGCCTACACAACACTGAATGTAACCTTCGCCTCGGAATGAACTGTCAGAGTGCCCTCTTAATGTCTCCTTTGACGGCAACGACTTGCAGAAAGAAAAACGTTCCGGTGAATTTCAATATTGTGAAGGCCATAACTCGGAAATAAAGCATTTCCGGACACATGTTGTAATGAACTATTTTGATTGTCTACATGTGGGAAATACATATCTGAAATTATGCCCCGTATTTTTGAAACACCCTGTATATAGGAGACTCAATGGGAGAGGACTTCGATTGATAGGGTGTAGGTTCTCCTGGACTTTTTTCATCAGAATGATTCCAGATATCTAATCCTAGAGTAATGCACAACCTCTGTGAATCACCCTGTATATACGTGATTTTATTGCCACGTCACAGACAACGTACATTACAATCAAAACATTGGAAGAACACACAGTGAATTCTTTGTGCTGCTCTCACCTCAGGTTCATGTTTGACCACAGGCAACGAAATTGGCACCGGATCTTCCTCACATTTTATCTCAGTTATGAGATCTTGGCTCTGGTCCTCATATTCCTCCTTCATACCAGTCACATGCTGATCCGAAAAATCCCGTTCCTGCAGTACAAAGAGAAGTATTAAATGGGCAATTTAATACAGAGTGTTCCAAGACAACTCTAACTTTACAAGTTGCTCTCTATGTGTCTGTATGTCACAGGCTGAACACAACAAACGTATGTGCTTCACATTATGATGAATAATGTATCTGATGATGAATATGCAAAATTAACTCTCCACACTTGTTTAATATTTCGGCCATTTTTTGCATATAATATACTACTGTGCATTATATTTAGCATATCTTCAACACTGTGTTAGATTAGCAACAATATTTGCGTATTTTAGTAAAAGAAACAATAAGACTCTGGAGTATTCCCTAGTCAGCACATAATATTTTTTGCTTGACTGTTCTCGATGGCAAAACACCCGTTGTGTATGAGGGGAAACTGTGGAAAAACCACGACTGCCCGATTTTGTTCCATTGAACTACTCAGCAAAATTCTTTACACAAACCGCAAGTAAATGGTCACTTAAGGGGAGAGGACGATATTTTTTGGTGAATCAGTAATTTAAAAAAATATATATATATGGAATACTCTATGATATGCATGGAATAGATTGCATAACATTTTGTGAGTATTTGTACCCTTAGCGGAAGTTGAGACGCCATTTTTAAACTTCGTGCGTTATGGATTTTTAAATCACACGCTCCCTTTGATCGTTATTTCCGATACATTGAATTTAAAAAAAGCCTTTAAAATACTCTGTGATATGTGTGGAGTACAGTGTATAACATTTCGTGGGTATTTGTGCCCTTACCGTATGTAGAGACGCCATTTTTAAACTTCCTGCGCTCTATGGATTTTTAAATCACACGCTCCCTTTTACCGTTATTTTCGGTAACTTCATTTTTTTGCTACATTACCAGACAAAAATGGATATAATTTCTGAATTATTAAAGATACATGCATGAAATTTCGAACACATTCTGTAGACTGTTAGTAAACTTTTCTCTGTAAAAGAATTTTGTTAATTGATTTCATTTTAAAAAATATGTCCGTTTGTTAGCAAATAATAAATAAAAAAGTGTTATTAAATTTTTATTGTTCATTTTACAAACGTAGGGGCTAATATCAAAATTCTGTTACAGACAGTTTGTAGAGCATGCTTTTATAAGCACATTGCAAAAAACTGTTTGAATCTATCTTTAGAAATGGTTTAGATATATCGGTTTTAGTAAAATTCTGCAATAGGTATATATATATTTTTTTCAAATCTGGGCCCCCAAATATATATATATATATATATATATATATTTTCAAAATTTAAATTGTTAATATTTACACCAAATGGAAAAAAAGTAAAAAAAAATACCATTCTCTCCCTTTAAGTGGCCATTCAGACGCTCAGGTAGGCGATATGGCCCAATGAGATGATCTTGCAATCTGCAATGCCGACCTTGATATTCAAAGGGAAACTGACATGATCGCCTTAATCTGGGTTCACAGACCTCAACTTCCATAATATGCCAAAAAGTTCAGTAGGGCATCCTCTATTTGCTGTTCAATTCTTACAATCTGTTACTGAATCACCCACTACACGGATACACCCTAGTTTACAACATGCTTTTATTTTCCTATCAATTTCGATCTGGAATATTAATTTAATTCTTGTGATTTGGACAAAGTTTAGATTTTCGTACAATAGCATTGATTTCTATACACTTTATCTTCGTAATCTATGCTGTATGCATAGTTAATATATTTTGGTTTAACACCCTAAATCTTTATGAAGCAATTGCGATTATATGTGCACGTACACCTAGCCTAAAAGGAAATTAATAATTTCAAACCATAATTGAGAATTTTAGACAAAAATACAGAGAAAACAAAAGAAAATCGAGTCCATAAGTATAACACATTATCAAATACACTGCAGAAATGTGTAGCTTGGCAACATTAACAGTAACTGTAACAAGAAATTTCGTTTTCAAACTTGAAACATGAAACCAAGTAACAATTCAACAATAGACTTCTCTGCAACATGACGTAACTTGCAATAGTAAATGTTGATGATACTTATTCTACCTCTATCATAGAGTGCAAGGCACTACCAGTGCTGTCGTAAAGAGGTAATGTCCTTAGAATCAAAATATAAGATAAATACTTGAAGAAAAAGCAGTGCATTCATTGTGGTCCACTCACCTCAGGTTCACGTTTCAATACAGCGGACAATATTGGCACGGGATCTTCCTCAAATTTCACCTCCGATGTGAGGGCATCTTCCTGGCTCACATATTTCTTGGAGTAGTGAGACATTGTTTCTTAGGACTATGTATGTCAATACTGACGGTCATTAAATTGTTTGCTGCACTACCTCCATGAAGTTACACGGTCATGTCAGGGCTTGCTGAATCCTTAACAAATTTTCTTCCAGATGGCCGTGAAGTGATGAGAGAGAGAGACAAGTTCGCGATTCATAAGGGTTGTACTTTCATGTTTCATCCTTCATTGATGTTATTTATTTTTAGTATTATTAGTTTTCTGCGAATATTGCTGATTAAAAGATTCACGGTAGAACATTCCCCCTCCACTGTAAAGGAATACTGCATACTTTTATCACAGCCAATGTGTACCGTGGAATAGTAGAAACCGAATGTGATCAGTTTCGGAGTTGTATGACTACACAACCCGCCCTAATTATATATTCTTACTTCTATACCAAATCTGTCCTGCGTGAATGAACACCGCCATATTTCCTAAATGTCCTGTAATTTGATGCAGAGAATAAAGATGATTTCAGTGTCGCCAACACCTGTCACATAATAGTAGGGGCGAAGGGGACCATTAGAACAGATTGAATTTACTGGCTGCTATTATCCTTCCATTTAATTTATGGTTTTGAACTCGGTGGATGCATTTGTGTTGAGATTAGAAAGTTTTTTTTTCCAACTTCTTAAGGATATTCTGACATCATGAATGTTTCAGAGAAGAGTTGCATGATGTTATATTAGCGTCTAAGAAATTCAGTTTTCGAAAATAATTGTAAATATTTGATATTTACTTCTTGCTTTTAATGAATGGTCGTAGTCGATAATGCCATATGGAGCACATTGGGGCAACATTTGAACATTTGAATGTTAAGAACTGCTCCACAACATTAATTTAAGAATACTGTGAAAAGCTCTTTAAAGTTTAATATAACTAATTTATTGACGATGTATTATTTCTTTTGGAGGATAAAATTGATCGGACATATATATATATATATATATATATATATATATATATATATATATATATATATATATATAGAAAAGAACAAGCTTAAAGTTTTGGTCCTGGGCCCTGAATTCATCTCGCTAGCATTATCACTTTGATCTTCTCAGACGCTAGATAACCATAACATTTGATAAAGCGTAAACAAATTGAACAAGTAGAAAAAAGCTTGAATTATCCAATGAAGTTATTCAGAAAAGAGCAAGGTCTGCCAGTGAAGGAAAAGGAATACCTATAAAGGAATGGGATATACAAACAATTGAATGCCCTTTCATATTTAAGTATAAAATTATAGGGGTGCCATTTAAAATCTGAAATGCAATTAAGCCTGGCTCCTGACTTCCCCCTCAGTATCTAAATTGACGTGTTCTTTGTTTAAATTGAATTCAATTTAAATAATAAGTTATTGAGACTGTGAAGTTTTGAAATGAAAGTCCTGTATGTAATTACTGCAAATATAAAATTCTGAGATGTTTATTAAGCAGTGTCTTGCATTTCCGTGTCATTTAATATTAATAAAATTGATAATGGATTGAATAAAAAATGTAAATAGAAAAACTGTACAAATATGCCTCCTTCTTTCCTACACACTTAACCTTACCTGTCACATAATATTACACACCTATCCTGTAACTTGTAAATGAATCATTTTGAATTCCCAATTTCAGAAAGGCCTGTATTACGTTTGAAACCATTTCGAGGGACCTTGATATATTTGCAAATGATCTTCATCTCAACATTGATGTTCACAAGTTTTATGAAGATTTTTGTACACTTAAAATTTCATTAGATGCTATAAATGAAAATGATTTGGAAAGGAAATTGTCGTCTCTATTTCATAAAAGCTTCAGAATAAAATTATATACGGTAAAATGTTATTCTTTCAAAACCTAATTTATTTGATAATACGGAAACTGTTAAAATAATATTAAATACAAATTAATAATGTTACTTATTAATCGACAAATTCAAGAATCAGTGGAAGTAAACGAAGAGTAATATGGAATAATTCGGCTGCATGGAAATTCTCTACGTCCTAACAATTTGAAACTAATCATTACAGGATTCAAATATAGGTACCGGTATGCGAGGAATAAACTTATTTAATACAGGCTTTCCAAAATAAAAAGATAACTATCACCTCATCGATAGGAAGTTAATAGCTTTCTTAAAAAATATATATTGTCCGAAACGTTTAACTCGGAACTTACATAGGCTATTAACTTTTATCTAATGTTGAAAAGAATGCAAATAAGAATGATATATCACGTGGGCACATTTGAGTACAGTGAACGGTTTTCGTGTACATAAAAGAAAAAAAATTGTAAATTTGATACATGCGTAACATGACAAGACTTGGCAAAACAAGCTTGTTAGCTGGCGCATATATCATAGTTTTTGTATACATTACAACTTTTTTGTGTCATGATATTGCTGCAACATACATTTCGTTCAAATTCGAATTAACAATCGAAAGTGAATAAGGTCCTATACCGTAATTGTTTCATTTAATACAGAAAATTGTACATTTAACACATTTGTCAAAGCGTTAAGAAAGTTGAAGGTGTGTAATCAAAATGTATAATAAATAGGATGTTATTGTTGTTATGGTCTTACCTCATGATTAAGGGATTTATTGATGAATGTCACCAAAAATATCTTGTTTCAGATCTCTTTCATAAGCCGTAACTGAATTTTGCACAAAACGAAAATCGTAAGATTACGTGAAAATGTCAGGTACAATTAGATATAACATAAAATAATTATTGTTTCATAAAAACTTGACCATATGTATGTTGCAAGTATCTAACTCATTTAAGAACTATGACTTTAAGAGTGCTTCTCAAGACACTCTTGCAACAACTAAACTTCAGATCTCGAGAACTGACTGGATAACAATTACGACTGACAAGCTGCAGTAGTGATGACTCGAACAACTCTACAGTCATCTTGTACCGTGGACCGAGAGTGTTTTTTTTTCGCCATGAAAGTGAATTTGAACAAACTGCCTTACCTGCAGAGCCTTTACTTGTATCAGCTAACTTTCAACCGGCAAGAGAGGGGATTGCGAGATATAACGGATTATCTTCTTGTTCTCATGGTGCTACAGCCGTCATTTTAAATAATAATGTAACAATTTGTTTCGCAAATAATATCAATGATCGACAGTACGTATAATTGTAATCGACCACACCTGTGGAGTAACGGCTAGCGCGTCTGGCCGCGAAACCAGGTGGCCCGGGTTCGATTCCCGGTCGGGGCAAGTTACCTGGTTGAGGTTTTTTCCGGGGTTTTCCCTCAACCCAATATGAGCAAATGCTGGGTAACTTTCGGTGCTGGATCCCGGACTCATTTCACCGGCATTATCATCTTCATCTCATTCAGACGCTAAATGACCTAAGCTGTTGATAAAGCGTCGTAAAATAACCTACTAAAAATAATAATTGTAATCAGTTCTTCCCTTCCATAAAACTTAAGATATCTTAACTTAAGAGTCGACTGACAGATAATAAATTATGTTCAGTTTTAAGGACTGCAGCTGCTAACTAATATTACCTGGTGTAGAGAATGTTCTACCTAAAAATAATAGTTAAATTTGAAGCTTCTGCAGCAAGTGCTTCAAGTAAGAAGAATGAACTCTTGTAATACAAGAAAATGTGTTTCAACATCGTAAGTATGCACTGGATTTGCAACAGATAATTAATGAAATAAAAGCTTAGGAAATAACTAAATTTCTTTGTTGTTCTGTTTGTGCATGTATTTACGTACCAGTATATTGGTCTTTCTTCCAGTGTTTTATGACGATATAATTCAACTACAATACATACTATTTTCGCCTAGAAGAATATGATATATGATTTAACGTGAAGTACTGCTAATTTATAAAAAAAAATTGTCATATATCAAAACTGAAGCGTTCGGCCGAATAATTGTCAATGTTACAATGTGCTAACTGTGCAAGACAAACATATATGTTACATCGTAATTCCGCTCGTAAATTTACTATTCAACGGGAACATGGATTGTTATTCCATGAATATGTTTTGTACACTAAGCAAGGCACACGAATGTATGTTACTGAAAGACATATTACACATCGCAGAAGTTTAACAATAGATTTAACTCAACAAAAATGCTACTGGGCAATACAGACAATAAACAGTTTTATACAATCACAATATTACGAAATATACTAAATCAATAAAAAGGTTAAAGTATGAACAAATTGGATTACGACATATCTATTTTTAATGTTATATATTAGGGTGTATAGAAAAAAAAAACTTTTCTTGAAAAATGCAGATGGCCAGTGCGGAAAAGTTGCTATTTGTGGCAGAAAGAACGTAGAAAAAAGGAAAATAGTAATTCGACAATATCCTGTGTCTCTGCATCAGCGCTAAAGTTTTGCGAGCTTAATGCCCTATGTCTGTTTTCAAATTTTGTTTCGTAGTGCAACTCTCCGCCTATTTCTTTAAATTTACACTCAAAAATAACCCATGGCTCACTAGTAGTATACTCCGGTGTCAAATGTTGATTTACGCTGCACAGTCAGACTTCGTTTCGAAGCATGGCATTTCTCATCTATGCACACTGAATTATGTGAAGGTTTACCACAGCTCACATACAAGCGGAAAATGCTACAAGCAGTTGTAAGTCATCGAGACTGAACAACTGGCCCTGGTTTCTTTCTTTCAAGCTTTATCGGACGATGGTCAGAACGAACGGCTTGGTAGGTCCCCAGAAGATACTCCTGGTCAGTAGGCCTACTAAGATCGGAGCTTCTTCTTCTTCTTCTTCTTCTTCTTCTCGTGGTACTACAGCCGTTTGCCAGTCTTGACCGCCCCAACAATTGTCCTCCATGTCATCCTATCACTTGCTGCTCTCCTCCATGCCCCCACACCACTCCTCAACAAGTCATCCTTTACAGGCTGCAACCATCTCACTGGAGGTCTTCCAACTCTTCGACTGCCATAAATAGTATTGAAGGTCAACATTCTAGCTGGGTATTGTTCCTATGTTCTGTATAGATGGCCCAGCCACTGTATTCTTCTTGCTTTAATTTCTCTTACTATGTCAGGGTCGTTAAATATTTTATACAGTTCAGAATTGTATCTTATTCTTCACTTTCCCATTTCGCACACAGATTCTTCTCAGAATCTTTCTTTCAAATGCTGCTAGCTTATTTTGATCTTCTTTATTTATAGCCCAGGTCTCAGCTCCATACATTAGCACTGGTCTAATAAGGGTCGTATATAATTTTATTTTGGTTTTCCTGTGTATATATCTGGATCTCATCTGTCTATTTAATCCATAATAACTTCTGTTAGCTAAAGTTAGTCTATGCTTAATTTCTTGCTCTATTTTTCCATCATCAGTCACTTTCACCCCTAGGTATTTAAATTACTTTACTCTTTGAAACCTATGAAGTCCAGCATCTAAATGGTCATTTTTTGACTGATTTTTTGTCATTTCCATGTATTTAATTTTCTCTTCGGTTATCTGCAATCCATCTTTTTTGCAGCTGTTTCCGGTTTAATGAAAGTATCTCTTGGATCCCTTATTGATCTGCTCACTATGTCCAGGTCATCGGCATATTTTAAAATCTGTGTTGATTTAGTACAAATGGTTGCTCTTGTATCAATGTTTGAGTCCCTGATGACTTTTTCCAAAGTTATATTGAAAAGAAGGCAAGCCAGTGCAAATGGATTATCTAATGGATGAAAATAAACATTTTATAAAATCCTCATACGATATTTTTTAAAAAATAAGATATGTGACAAAATAATGGTACACACATAAAAGGTTTACTTCAATTAAAAACCTTTTTTAATTTAAGGAAAGTTTATTCCTGACTAGCCGTACCCATGCGCTCCGCTGCACCTGTTAGAAATAAATATAAAGTAATTACATAATTAAAATAGGACATTTGATCCAGGGAACATTCGTGTTTGATAGAAGGATAAATCGTTTAATATGTTACTTAATTTAAATTCTACTTGCATAATTAACATGCGATCATTTTCATCCAGAGACCACTCATTTGGTCATAAAAATTAGTTTAGGAAATACAGGAAACGAATGTACAGAATAGCCTATCAAGTTTTCTGTGCATAAGAAGCTATTTTAATCTTACCTGTCCTCGATTCACTCAGAAGTTACTGTAATAACATAATAGCATTATGTCCATCTAGAGAAACTACACTTTCCAATGGTGAATTAATAATTTATTATACAAATCGGTTAATTTAGCTTCCGATATTACTTCATACAAAAACAGAAACATTATCTGTAGGCTATCTTTCATAGCTTTCGATTGTTGCTGTCCAAGGCCCCTTATAGACGAAGTCATTTGTGTTTTTAATTCATTACACGGCCTTATATGGCAGTTATTTTAATTTTAAAACTCATTTATCTCATTAAATATCAGTCCTATCAAAATTTTTCAAGAAATAAAACTTATCGGAAATTATTTTTAAAGAAACTTTTGTTATGTAACATTTTTCACAAAAATCAATAATAAGCGAGATATTTCGATTTATTTAATTCAGGCCCCCTTATAACCTCCCTTTTAAATAATGTATTTTGAGTGCCATATAGCCTAAAATCTAAGTTACAACGAACTTAATTTATATTCCAATTTTTATCGAAATCCGTTCAGCTATTATCGCGTGAAAAGGTAACAAACATACAGACAGACAGACAGACAGACATACAAACAAAAATTTCAAAAAAGCGATTTTCGGTTTCAGGGTGGTTAATTATATATGTTAGGACCAATTATTTTTGGAAAATCGAAAATTACCAGAAACATTTCGGCTACAGGTTTATTATTAGTATATATTGAATAAGTATAGGTTATTAATTGTTGTATGGAAGAGTTGAAGCAAATAATCTGTTTCCATATTCATATTCATTCATTTTATTCCACATTATACCTAGTGCACTATAGTTCACATAGCCCGTTATATTTCTTAGTCTTCTAGCACAAAGCCTAATTTCACCCTCTTTGATATTTCATCACCTTTCGCAGTTATAAAGAAGCTGTAGAAATAAGATATAACACGATAAATATGTACAATTATGGTTACTTTATTACTTCAATAAAATTTTGACAAGTACACCGCACGACTACAAAAGTGTTTATGATCCACAACAAATTATCAATGGAAACAACAATGTGCATAATTGAATATTGGCGTTCTTTCATGAGTACAAACTGATTAACATTTACAAAGATTGATTCATTCATTCATTGTTCTGCACAAGGTGAGTTCTTTCTCTGCAAACGCAGTTTTCTCCAATCTTTCCCATATACTGCCTTCCTCTTTGTCTCCTAATATGATGCATATATCTTAATGTCGTCTATTATTTGATACCTTCTTCTGTCCCGAACTCTTCTCCCATTCACTTCCTTCCAGTTCATGATTCAGTATGCAGTTTCTTCTCAGCTAGTGACACAACAAATTCCTTTTCCTCTTCCTGATCACTACATCAATACTTACGCTATACTTAGTAGCTAAACATATTTGACTGCCACATTTAGAAGGTTTTCTTGTCTGTGTGCAAGATTTCATAACTTATTTAACTATCGACTAAGAGAATCACTGAAAACCAACATCCCTTTTAAAGTCTCCTCGCCCTGTGCTGGCGTTAATGGCCTGTTAAGGTACTCATTTCAGTTAATCTTTTACCACAAACGCCACATTTGAAGAGTTTCTAGCCTGTGTGCAAGCGTTCATGAACACATAGGGCACTTGAATGTGTGAAACACCTACAGCAAACATGACACTTGAAAGGGTTCTCGCCAGTGTGCGTGCGTTTATGACATTTTAAATTACACATCAAAGAGAAACACTTAACACAAACATCACATTTGAAAGGTTTCAAGCCAGTATGCAGAAGTATATGGGTTCACAGTGTAGAAAAACGGGCGTAACTCTTACCACAAAGATCACATTAAAACGGTTTCTCGACAGTGTTAAGACCTTCGTGAGCTTCTAAATGATTCGCCTGCGAGTAACCTTTACCACAATCACATATGAAAGGTTTCTCGGCTGTATGCAGATGTTCATGCACTTTCAGGTTATCCGAGTGAGAGAAGCCTTTACCACAAACATCACATTTGAAAGATTTCTCGGCTGTGTGCAGAAGTTTATGGACTTTCAGGTTACCCGACTGAGAGAAGCTTTTACCACAAACATCACATATGAAAGGTTTCTCAGCTGTGTGCAGACGTTTATGGACTTTTAGGTTACCCGAGAGAGTGAAGCCTTTACCACATACATCACATTTGAAAGATTTCTCGGCTGTGTGCAGACGTTTATGGACTTTTAGGTTACCCGACTGAGAGAAGCCTTTACCACAAACCTCACATTTGAATGATTTCTCGGCTGTGTGCAGACGTTTATGGACTTTCAGGTTACCCGACTGAGAGAAGCTTTTACCACAATCATCACATATGAAAGGTTTCTCAGCTGTGTGCAGACGCTTATGGACTTTTAAGTTACCCGAGTGAGAGAAGCATTTACCACAAACGTCACATTTGAAAGGTTTCTCGCCAGAGTGAACAGGTTTATGTTTTTTCAGGGAACCCAAATGCGAGAAAGACTTACCACAAACATTACATTTGAAAGGTTTCTCGCCAGAGTGCAAAGCTTCATGATTTCTCAAATAACTTACATGCGAGAAAGACTTGCCACAAGAGTGACATTTGACAAGTGTCTCCTCAGAGTGCACAGGTTTATGTTTTTTCAGAGACCTCAAATGCGAGAAAGATTTACCACAAACATCGCATTTGAAAGGTTTCTCGCCAGTGTGCGTGCGTTTATGAGATTTTAAGTTACACAACAAAGAGAAACACTTACCACAAACATTACATATGAAAGGTTTCAAGCCAGTATGCAGAAGTATATGGGCTCTCAGGTTACAAACCTGCGCAAAACATATACCACAAACTTCACATTTGAAAGGTTTCTTGCTTACGTCCTTGGACAAATCGCTGTTCAGTTTTTCCCCAGTTGAGAAACATATTTTAGGAAGTTCTAATTCCAACTGCATCCCACCTTCACAAGTCCGCACAGGTTTTCCCAAGGAACTTGTATTCTTGAGAATTTCACACACAGTCTCATTCTCTTCAGGTGCAAGACTGTCTAAATCTGTTGATACATTTCTGTCATTCGTAGCTGCAATCCTGAAGTAAATATATTATGAATCTATAAAATAGTCGCAACAAATAAACTCCAATAATTGAATATTGAAATTAAAACAACCTATTTTATGAGGCGGTACAATTAGAGATGCTTGTAATTAATTTATGAGTAATGTTGCAAGTATAAAAAATGTATGAACAATTCGGACTTCATCTGTGCAATAAACTTCATAAGAATTACATACTATTAATCAACTCTTAGCTACGAGGCGTGTTCTTAAAGTAAATTCCATTTTCAATTATAGCTGTCGCATCGCTGCAATCGTTATTTTGCCCATACGTGTTTTCTTCTTCTGTACTCAGGCAAGCTGTGCACGCAGTTTCAGAGCTTCAGTCCGTGTGTGTGTGGTGAGTTGTGATCAGTTGAAATGTTTAAAGTGATCGAGCACCCCACCGACTGAGAGATGCGGTCTGTTATCCATTTCTAGAATGCGAGAAACATCAAACCAGCTGACATTCATCGTCAACTTTGTGAGGTGTATGGTGATGATGCCATTAGTGATGGAATGGTCAGGAGATGGGTTAGAAAGTTCAACGAGGGCCGCATCTCTGTGCATGACGAGCAGCATACCGGTCGGCCATCATTGATCAATGACGATTTGGTGCGTGCTGTCGATGAAAAAATTCATGAGGACAGGAGGTTCATAATTTCTTCGCTTTCCTTGAATTTTTGCACAAATGTTGCGGAGTGGTTCGCAGGCGGGCGAATTCTACAATGAGGGGATAGAAAGACTTGTGCCACGACTCGATAAATGCCTCAATAATGGTGGAGATTATGGTGAGAAGTAATTGAAGTGTGGGAATACAATGCTACAAAAATGGTTTGTAAATATTTTCCCGTTTACTTTCTACAACCTTTTGGAACTTACTTTAAGAATACGCCTCGTACCTTATATTTAACAAAAAAACATCTCTGTACAAAAATCAACTGCCTCTGGCTTACTTTTTTTTCGACACGAGCGAGCTATTTTATGCGATTGTTTTGAAATTCGGGTTTGCAAATGTGCTATAACGTTTTCTATCTCTTATTCTTATGATATATAAAGACCTTTGTAGTTCGTTAACTTTATCACTTTAAAACTTGCAGTGGAACATTACTGACTCCATTTCACAGTAGCGTAATCATGAGAAAATCTGTATTGGAATAATCTCTGTTGTTTTGCGAACACTGAACTAATGACAATGTTTTAAAGTTCTGCAACAATGTAATTTTCAATTGTAAAAGAATATACGCTTTCTAAACATAAATTTTCCCTCCACTTCAATGATAAGAAAACTCCGAATCAACGACATAAAACCGTTAATTGATTTAATTGGGAGAACTATTGGAGATGTCTATAGCAAATATAGGACTTCAATGCTTTATGGTTGACGAGCAGCTTTCACCTCTACCTGGATGTTGATATTTAAAGTTATTTATTAGAAGAGAACCCAGGAAATATGGTATTGTTGCGTCCGTCTGGAGCGTTTTGGAATAATCTGGTTATGTCAGAAGCGTGCTCGCGCATCTGGCCAAAAGGAAGGCGCGGGGAAACAACTCGAGCTTCGGTAGGAGCAGTAGCGAGGCGCGGAGAGATGGCAAAGAACTCCGGTTCCGGCGCAAAGCGGAGGGAGCGGAAGTAAGAAAGAACCTGAAAGCGGATTGTTGTAGAGGCCAAGAGGCTTCGCGACGCACAACATTCTAGACGATCGTGGTAAACAAATAATACCGTGAGTTGCCGACGAATGTGAGTCAGTTCTTCTTCAGTCTTGGACAGCAGCGACCCAGGTGGATCTGGGTACGACATGCAAGGTACCTCATCCGGAGGGCTGGGTGCGACGTGCAGGGAACAGCATCCGGAAGGCTTGGTTCGATGAGTAGTGAACTGTATCTGGAAGGCTTGGGTTCGACGTACAGTGAACTTGAAGAACTAGCAAAGGCGAAGGAACTGTGAACTGAGAACAGTCAGCATGGATCGCGGGTGACCCAGTTCGGAAAGGACGCGGACTGATGTAGTGTGGGATCGAACGGGGTTCGTGACTTTCTACAGGCAGGAGCATAGGCGATCTGCGGTGATGTATGTAGTGTTTATGAAGGTTTGAGTGTCGAATTGAACCTATTGTTGAGTGAGTTTCGAGACTGGCATACCAGAAACTACACAGGTTTTTATATATTGGTAAGGTTAAATATATTATGATTCATAGAAAGAGTTTGGTTACTGATAGAGTGTGTAAGAATTAGCTAGCATTCGTCAAGCGTTTTATATAGGTTGTGTTTGGTTCTACTACATCGAACAAGTTGGGACTTGACTAGCGAGTTGCTAATAATTACAAACTGTGAGGACAGATGGCATTACTAGTTTGTGTAATGGCGGATGCCAGTTCAGTGAACTCTAGTGGTCAGCCAGTGTCGAAGGAGTGAGGAATTATCTTTGTTTGTACTTTACTGGAGACCTTGGTTCATTGTTATTTTTCCTAAAGTGTTATTAATAAATATTGACAGCGAATGTTAAAGATTTATATGAAGTGTTTACTATGTATCACCTGACCAAACAGACGATCGACCCTACCACACCTTTCTACGGCAGGGTAATACTTTATCTTTGTAGTATTCTTTATCCAATACTTTTACCAACTTTACAGAGTGAAGTGAGGACCACTGTTGCACTTGATACACGCACTCCATAGAATGAACGCTGCATTAGCCAATGTATCAGCTGGAAATGGAAGGAAATCTGGACACTGCCACATGCGCCCAAGTTTGCAGGGCAGGAATCTGACCCGAAGCTTCTGATGATAGACGACATTAAGACATACGGGTTGTATGCGGAGACTATGAGAAAGGCGGGAAATAGGAAAGGATGGAGAATACTGGATTTTCAAAGACGGACCTGCCCTCGACCAGAATACTCTGAATGAATGAACGATTTGGAGTGTTGGTTGGATGAATACAGTCTATGTTTCGTTCAATGTCTCCTATGAGCTTCCGATGTTACTCCACTCAAGGACTTGATTACGGTTGATCTGTTCCTTACACTATTAGCGATATTGTCTAACCGAAGTGGCTTACCAAATTTTATAGAATTCCGAGTGTGATATATATGCAGATATTGCTGGGATTCATTTTTGATAATGGAAAATAAAGACGTTGGACAAATTAATGAAACCATTCTGAACAAGAATTACTACAGCATAGCACAATAAAGAATCCTCCGAGTGAGAAAAATAAATTATTGTAATATAAGAATAGTACATTATGCAACGAGCCTATAATGATAGTAATTAAGAAGAGAGTATGGATATTTATGAAACGAGCGCAAGCGAGTTTCATAATTATCATACGAGCTTCTTAATTACTATTATAGGCGAGTTTCATACGACTTTTTATGCTCGACCATATTTCTAATTTGAAATTATTCATTTTATTTCTATCTGACCTTGAGCAATACATCGTTAATTGTGAGATGTGCGCAGACGCGAAAGTATTGATTTTTTCCGAGGAACAGATGTTCACATTGACCTTGACAGCCCATAAGAACATACAGAGTAACTAAATATTAACTTTGATATAACATTGAAATTAAATTAGACATTGAAAAACGAGATGACAAATTGAATTTATTTGAATATTATTTACAATTGACGCTAATTATTATAGTAACAGAACATAACCTTCTGCGACAATATTGGATTTCCAGCCTCCGTGACTTTTCGCTAATTCTCTTTCGATTGCATATCCGAGAATAATCGATACTTCAGGTTTTATAACGGTACAAAGCTGACTTGTGATTGGCTGAACACGTGTAAGCTGACTCGTCATTGGCTCAACACGTGTACTTTAATGAGTAGGTGTACTTTAATGACATGCATTAAAGGACTGCTACCAGGTGTATAAATTACTAGATTTCGGCATGGTCGAGCATAAAATGATTTTCGACATTATAAATACGCATTGCAATTGCAACTAATACTTACTTACTTACAAATGGCTTTTAAGGAACCCGAAGGTTCATTGCCGACCTCACATAAGCCCGCCATCGGTACCTATCCTGTGCAAGATATTAATCCAGTCTCTATCATCATATCCCACCTCCCTCAAATCCATTTTAATATTATCCTCCCATCTACGTTTCGGCCTCCCTAAAGGTCTTTTTCCCTCCGGTCTCCCAACTAACACTCTATATGCATTTCTGGATTCGCCCATACGAGCTACATGCCCTGCCCAACTCAAACGTCTGGATTTTAAGTTCCTAATTATGTCAGGTGAAGAATACAATGCGTGCAGTTCTGTGTTGTGTAACTTTCTCCATTCCCCTGTAACTTCATCCAGCTTAGCCCCAAATATTTTCCTAAACACCTTATTCTCAAACACCCTTAACCTATGTTTCTCTCTCAGAGTGAGAGTTCAAGTTTCACAACCATACAGAAGAACCGGTAATATAACTGTTTTATAAATTCTAACTTTCAGATTTTTAGACAGCAGACTGGATAATAACCGAATAATAACAGGCATTTCCCATATTTATTCTGCGTTTAATTTCCTCCTGAGTGTCATTTATATTTGTTACTGTTGCAACTAATAATGAATGAATATAAGCTTAGAAAAAAATTACTTCTTTGTTACTCAGATTGTGCGTGTATTTACGTACCAGTTCATGGTTCTTTCCACTAATGTTTCGTGGCACAATGTAATTCAAGTACAGTACATATCATTTTCATTTAGAACAATATAATTTAAAGACCAGTACTGTTCATTCATAAAAAAAATAGTCATAAAATCATTATTATATATTACAAATGTTTCAATTTGTAAATCACGTTTTTTAGTTGTCTGTCTTTTATAGAATTTTTCTAAATTCATCACACCTCTTTTAATGCTGATAATTACTGTGCATGACGCATCCCAGGTAGGTACTAATAACATAAACTACCTGATTCATATGATTGTGAGTTTCTCTACAACAACAATTCCTTACTTGCTGTAAGACTTTGTACATCCCAGCCTGAACGCTGTTAGACATACAGTTATATGCAGTCTTTTACAGAGAAGCATGCTGCTATCCCATAACCATAACTTCAAAACCATAATTTGCCAGGCTGTTTCGTGACAGCAGTACTCTAACCTCAATGTGTGTGAGATGTATTGGAGAGAAACAGAGTTAATGGCTTTATTGCTAAGACTCTGCATTAGTTAATAACAACCCCAACATGTCTCCTGTATGAGTGGGACAGTAGGGCTAGGTCTACTCAGTGGAGGGGTCACAACCTGGTGAAACAACATTGCTCAACAACCATTAATGTATTATTGCAGTTGTAATTTTGGTGGTGTGAAACTGAAAGACAATAAATATGGGAAATGCGTGTTATTATTCGGTTGAGAAGCTTTTATCATCCAGTCTGCTGTCGAAAAATCTGAAAGTTAGAATTTATAAAACAGTTATATCACCAGTTCTTCTGTATGGTTGTGAAACTTGGACTCTCACTCTGAAAGAGGAACATAGGTTAAGGGTGTTTGAGAATAAGGAACTTAGGAAAATATTTGGGGCTAAGCGGGATGAAATTACAGGAGAATGGAGAAAGTTACACAACGCAGAACTGCACGCATTGTATTCTTCACCTGACATAATTAGGAACATTAAATCCTGACGTTTGAGATGGGCAGGGCATGTAGCATGTATGGGCGAATCCAGAAATGCATATAGAGTGTTAGTTGGGAGACCGGAGGGAAAAAGACCTTTGGGGAGGCCGAGACGTAGATGTGAGGATAATATTAAAATGGATTTGAGGAAGGTGGGATATGATGATAGAGATTGGATTAATCTTGCACAGGATAGGGACCGATGGTGAGCTTATGTGAGGGTGGCAATAAACCTTCGAGTTCCTTAAAAGCCATTTGTAAGTAAGTAAGTAAGCAAGCAAGTAAGAAACTGAAAGACAGATGCCCTTAAGTACACCAGAATGCATGAACGAATTGAGGAATGAAGAAACCAAGAAATAAATAAATTTAAAAATACATTAAAAGAGGCAAATAATGTTACACAGTGACTGTAAAAGTGTTGAGCAATTCACAGAAAATCGCTTGGAATGGACTCAAAATGGTAGTTCAATATTTCCCTGGGCTGCAATATGAGTGTGGAGGTCCACTTCTTTCATGTTCACGTAGATTATTTTCCTCAAAATCTAGGCACTATTCGTCACGAACATGAAGCAAAGTTTGAACAGTACTTATACCAAGGGAAGTGGATGTGCATGTGATGACTGATTATTGCTGGATGACTCAGACAGACAGTTCTTCTGAAAATCCTTCTGGACAGTCAAGTAAACCAAAACTTAAAACACAATGAACTCTCTACGTGAAGGCTCGGACAAGACACTCACCTTTCGATGAAAATCTCGTCCTCTGCCCTTACTTGCACCTTTGGCTCCACATTCAATCTGTGCAAGTCACTCTGCTCTTCCTAAAAACACGGACCAAATAAAACAGAAAAATAGCGCATTTTCATTAACATCAATTTTAGATGCCACAGAATTCCGTTTAAGTCATATTAGCGCTACCAGAGTTTAGCTAAAAGAAAACAAATCTTGTGGCAGATTTTTCATGGGATAATTCTTTTCCTTATAGAACAGCGTTTTTTCATCTTTTTCAACACGTGGCACAATAAAAGTGAGATTTAAAATCCTTTGGCACTCTCATATAATATAAAGCTGTTGTTTGCAAGCAGGGGGGGAAGTTTGAGGGTTTTAGGAGGGAATGATTGCTAAAAAATAGATATAAACCAGATAAATTTATATATGAATTGAATCGCACTTTTTAGAAAGGAACCAAGTCAAAATGTTCTATATTTCAGAAGAGCAAAAGAACTTACTTTCAAGAATAAATACCAGTGTACCAGTGCCGTAATATAAACATCAACTCGATGTTAGAGATACAAGGAAAGGTATGTTTAAGTTCCTTCCTTTTTTTATCTTTGCGTCTTGGAAGTATTA
>NC_091132.1:189974174-189979174 GCF_040183065.1 Periplaneta americana | reverse complement strand
AATAGCCACAGTAGCTGACGCGCCCTTTTTAAAACCCAGCTGTTTATCCATCTTAGATTTACTTCAAGGTCCGCCCAGCACAGAATGCGCGGGTTTCCTTATCAGTTGTTGCACCACGCTCGGACTTACTTGGTTCTGTGAAATCTGTTCAGGAATTTATATCTTTAAACATGGTTAGACACACAAGACCGGGGGATTATCGTGCTGACAACACGTTACCCCCGTATCGCTGGATGATCGTTCAACTCTGCTAAGACAGAGGGACGTAAGGCCAGCAGCCGGATCGTCAGCCTACCCTTCATGGGCTGTTCGCGCCACGGTTTGGATTGGTTTGCACATAGAGTACAGAAACACATTTTCCGCTTTGAAAAATTGCTCCTGAATGAGTAGTATAGGTTGTGTTTACACAGGTTTTGGCGGCACTCTCCGGAGGCTACACAACCATGGACATATTGTGTTGTTAAATTAAATAACAATTGGCGAAAACAGATTCCGATCTCTATATGGAGAAAAGTTGTACATGGCTATTACGCAATATTAGACAGGATAAGGTGCAGAGAGTATCTCAGAATTTCATACATCGCTGCATCAAGTACAGTTATGTGAGGTTCTCTCCAATTCTTGAATAAATAAACCAATAGTCACGCGAAGGTAGGTTGCCAGACAGCGTGAGTGACGGTAACCTAGGTTGACTCATTCTGAAGAACGATATTTTCACTAATATCAAAGTGAGATGTGAAAAATATGACCAGTGGTTAAATCTTTATACTAATTATTAAATTTGTTCGCAGTCCCAATTGAACGCAACAAGTGAGGAAGTCCACAGTCTCACACACCAGCTGACCACTTTGCAAGTAAGTCCACTCACTAGGTAGATTAGGTAGGCCTCTCACTATGACAAACTTTAACATTTTACTCCATCAAACATTCTTTATCCACCTATTCATAGTTTGTGCAATGATAAAGTATCCTGACTGTATTTTGAGCTTGTCTTGAACCTGCCCAAGGATAATGGCTTTTTAAGAGATACAGAAATACGAGGCAAATGTGCAACATGTTGACAACTTTATCCGAGCACACAGGATAAAGGGAACGATATGCTAGCTCAGATAGAATTTGAGTTTGAGTGCATCATTACCAGAGCCACCGGCGTAGCTCAGTCGGTTAAGGCCCTTGTCTTCCGGTCTGAAGTTGCGCTCGGGCGCGGGTTCGATCCCAGCTTGAGCTGATTACCTGGTTGGGTTTTTTCCGAGGTTTTCCCCAACCGTAAGGTGAATGCCAGGTAATTTATGGCGAATCCTCGGCCTCATCTCGCTATCACCAATCTCATTGACGCTAAATAGCCTCGCAGTTGATACAGCGTCGTTAAATAACCAACTAAAAAATCATTACCATCCCGAGACAAAGCGTCGATCAATGCCCGGAATAAGTTGGGAATAGAACACTCGTGCAGAAATACCGCCATCTTGCAATGCTGCTTCTTTGTTTCGCTTCTGCGCACATGGATAATTTTGTCATTTGGATCTAATACGAGTAGTTTAATTCGCATCATTAAAAAAGTCTAGGTCGCTAATCGAAATTGTAACTTGCTGACTATTTCTCGTAATATTATCTCGATATATTATTTAGTCTACCTGATAGCGAACATGTCCGCACATTACAGTCCAATTACTCAGTTCTTCTGAAGCAATGTTGTTTAAAGGAATTCACAGATTTATTACAGATGTGTTTAAGACCTTGTAGAAAATAACAGTATTTAGTAACAGTGTCCTATTTATTCTTCTTGGAGCCAAATTTGTAACTTCTAAAGTGTGGTTACTATGTTGAAGTGTATGTGTTGTAACGGATGCTTGATTTGTTATGTATGTGAGTCAGTTATGGGATGCTTGATGTCGTCGCAATGTCTTAATTATAGTTTGATTGTGTTTGTGTGTCTATCGTGTATTAATTTATGATGTATGTTGCGGAAAGCTGCATATTTGTGTTATAGAGAACGGCTTTTAAGAAGTGTTACGTATGTGTGTTGTAACTGATTTTTGTGTGTCTCAAATTGATGCCTGATGTTTGCATTTCCAATCGGAATGTCTAAAGTACGGATTGTTTGTTTTGTTTACATTGTGTAAGCTAATTTATTTTTCTTTTCTATTTGTATTTATGGTTATTTTTTGTGTAAAACTGTAGCCCTAGCATACATATGTAAAATAGGGCTCCCCCCCCCATTGGAGATACAATAATAATAATTGCAGTCCAACATTTGCAGGTTGCATGGTTCCTTTCTGAAGCGAAATAAAGAGCGAATCACGTACCGTAAACTGGGGTTACTTTGAACACAGAGGAAACTTTGACCATTTTTTCAGAAAATCATATTTAGGTTTCTACACGCTGCACTTGTTATAGATGGAGGTAAATTTGGTGTGAGAATGATTTTATGATAATTTACCTCCATCTATAACAAATGCAGCATGTAGAAACCCAAATAAGATTTTCTGAAAAAATGGTCAAAGTATCCCCAGTTTACGGTACATTAGATATAAGACATGTAAAATTATTCTGTCCTGAATGAGAGGTTTCCGTGACAATTTATCGACAATTTCTCGCCCGCGTCAAAATTCGTGATACCACAATGATCCCATATCAACAATGATTTACGTGCACATGGACTTGTTCCATTTCAACATGCAGGTCTTACCATACCTATACGCCGACGACCTTTTCACCTATGAACGAGAGATGAATTCTATGCCAAATGTCTCAAAATTGTAAGGATCACCAAAATTGTACATTTCTTTTGTTGATAATAATTAATTCATTACAGAAACAGCTGAGTTCTTCCGAGGAAGATGTACGAAAGTGTGGACGTGAAGCTATTGTCACAAGGGTGAGTACACTCTAGCTCGGCAGGACATTGATTTTATAGATGAATTTAAAATAAAACAAATTCTATTGAATGATTATGAAAGCCGGTACTATGGAAAGCAGTAATAGTTTTAATGAAAACCTCAGGGGAAAGGGAGGTAAGTCATGTTTTCAAAATTTTACAGAGGAGCAAATTTAAAGTTTAAAACTAAATACTATTTAATCGTATGTAAACATCTTATAACGATTTCAATTATGTCATGAGGCCTTATTTCTTTATATTTAACTATAAAATGAAAGAACGTATGTCAACAAACGCACAAATATAGAACAAATTATTTCGAAATTACACCTTACAGGAGTAATTAAATGTAACGTCTACATGGCACACATAATCTTCATACAGCACTGGATAAGAGAATGAGTCCGCTGCTGATATTACTGACTACATTCTAAGAGCGTATTCCGAATCTCACCGGTGAGCAATCCGATGTCATCACGGTGTTCCGAATTCCACCGATGACGTCATTGATGCTCCACCGGTGTCGCACCGGTGCCATCAGCTTGCAGAAGTGGTGGCAGTCTCCATCAGCCGCCATCAGTGAATCTGATTGGTTCTTGTATAGGGCGGGAATTAGCAGACGAATAACATCGTGCACTGTTGTGTCATGGCGGTGTGTTCTGCTTTAGTTCTGCTGTATTGTTTGTAATGAACACAACATAAAAACAATATGTTAATGGCTTATGAGCGAACATGTCAACGGACCAGTTATTACTGCCGGTTCAAGAAATAAATTGTTTATGCTATCTTTTCTTTGAACGAGATGGGAGTACGAAAATTTCGCAAAATTTTGCTAGCGTAGCACTGACAAAAACTTGTACAGTCGCCATGACAGCCATCGATCCTTCCAGCAGTTTTGTTCCTTATTTCGCTGCAACGTGACTTCATTGATGCCACTCGGAATACGCTGTAAGCTAAGCGTTGAGCGAGGAAGGGTATGTTGCTTATCAGTAGGGTTGCCAACTTTCTTTGACGAAAATACGGGATACTAAGCGATCTACAATATCTCACATAGAAAATTGACAAATTATTATTCATTTCAGTTAGCGGTACTAAAATACAATTATATTCTACACTTAGGCAGTTAGACTTAAAGTAAGAATATTTTGAGACTTTTGCTTCGCTTAATAGTTTCAAACAAGTTGTAAAAGTTCCCTACATGAGTAGTTAAAGTTAACTCTGCTTTGTAGTTCTGACTTCATTAGATGTGTTGTGCTCCTTTTTCGACGTTCATAAAGGAAAATACTCTCTGTATGAGCTTCGCTACCTTGCTTACAGCACAACTCACTAGTTTTTTTTTCTTTCTAAATTTGCAACTCTAACATTGTTGATTTCAAACTATTTCTGGTAAGTATTACCTTCTCCAGAGATTGTACATTTCAGTGCATCTCTGGAACAACAGAATTCATCGTATAAGTCACCTTCAATCACAGAAAAACTAAATGTTTGAAATAGATTTTCACATTATGCAATAATAAGGGAGAAAAATGCTGGAGGAGATGAAAAATACGGGAGTCTGGAGATCCCAGGAAATACGGGAGGGTTGGCAACCGTACTTTAACAGGGTTCAGGCTCGTTCTGTGCCATGTATCGGGAGACTTTTGGGTTTGTCTTAGAAAGTTATGCATTATGGAGTTTCGCAACATAAAATATTCTTAAATGATGTGGCTGATAACCCCAAGCCCATTTCCGAACTTGAAGACCAAGGTCATTTAATTTCGGGGTTTCCGGTCTCTAGATCAGTTACTCTTACTATAGCCACATAAGCTGATGTAACACCTGATTTTCTATCGAGTTTTACTCCGATAGTCTTTGAGGTTTCTTCCTCACTGCAAAATAGCGGCTTTCTCTATTAATGTCTAGAGAATGGGTTGTCTCTTCCGTCGTTGAGGTTCCAGCGCAACCATGCCAAGGTTGATCCAGCTCAACCTCCTCTCCTCTTTTTCCAAACGGGCTTGAGACCGGCTTTGGCGGAGTTGGTTAACCCTTTGAAGCACAGAACTGTTACTTAAAATATTTGAGGTGGGTAGGGGTCAAATGAAATGAAATACATGAAACAGAGATGAAATTTACAAAGCATGTG